>NW_022325929.1:0-22249 GCF_002776525.5 Piliocolobus tephrosceles | reverse complement strand
CTGTGGAGGCTGCTGTGGCTGCAGCTCTCCCCTTGTGTGTTCTGGGCTGTGTTGTACTAAGTGGAAGAGGAGGTTGTGGGCAAGTATTGTGCAGAGATCACAACCAGGTGGGCAGACGGCTGCTCTCTCCACACTATCAGTTGACAATGTACAATTCCTTTTATGAACTCTCGTAAGTGCTGTTGTATCTACCCATTGTTTTTGTTTTGTTTTGTTCAGACAGACTTTCTCTGTCTCCCAGGCTGGAGTGCAGTGGCACAATCTCGGCTCACTGCAACCTCTGCCTCCTGGGTTCAAGCGATTCTCCTGCCACAACCTCCCAGCTTGATGGGACTACAGGCACACGCCACTGCGCCCGGCTAATTTTTGTATTTTTAGTAGAGATGGGGTTTCACTGTGTTGGCCAGGCTGATCTCGGACTCCTGACCTCAGGTGACCCACTCGCCTCGGCCTGCCAAAGTGCTGGGATTACAGGTGTGAGCCACCGCGCCCAGGTTCTACCCATTTTTAAATAAGGATAATATTGTCTTTGAAAATATATATCATCTAAAGTGATGCGATTATCTAGTACAACCTTAGCCAGTGAATAAATAGCTTTTTGTTGAGCTGTGAAGGAGGCTACAGTTTCATCAGCAATATTTGTTTCTTTCTTTTGTCTTTCTTTTCTTTTCTTTTTTTTTTTAAGACACAGTCTTCCTGTGTTGCCTAGGCTAGAGTGCAGTGGTGCAGTCTTGGCTCACTGCAGCCTCCACTTCCCTCGCTCCAGCAATCCTCCCACCTCAGCCTCCCAAGTAGCTGGGACTACAGACACGCACCGCTATGCCTGGCTAATTTTGTTTTTGTTTGTTTGTTTGTTTTGTTTGTTTGTTGAAAGACAGGGTCTCCCTATCTTGCTCAGGATGGTCCCCAATTCCTGAGCTCAAGCAATCCTCCCACCCGAGCCTCTCAAAGTGCTGGGATTACAAGCATAGGCCACCAAGCCTGGACTCTATTTTTTTTTCAGAGAGTAGGAGTGGCTCTATCACCCAGGCTGGAGTGCAGTGTCTCCATCATAGCTCACTGCACACTGGAACTCCTGGATTTTAATGATCCTTCCAGCTCAGCCTCTGAATCACTGGGATTATAGGCCAGAGCCACCATGTTCAATTTTTATCAGCAATGTTACCTGAGGTAAAAGAAGGATTTCTAACCATGGGAAGCAACATCCTATCAAAGCAAAAATGTGCTGCCCCCAAAAAGTTTGGAGCTATCTTCTTAATGGCCAGGCAGATAATTAGCAAGTTTTCTCCCAATAGGCTCTCCAACTATTACTAAAATAGAGTGGTGGACCTGCCTAGTGAAAAGTTTGAGAATACTCTTCCAATTTTTTTTTTTTTTTTTTTTTTTTTCTTGAGACGGAGTCTTGCTGTGTCTCCTGGGCTGGAGTGCAGTGGCCGGATCTCAGCTCACTGCAAGCTCCGCCTCCCGGGTTCACGCCATTCTCCTGCCTCAGCCTCCGGAGTAGCTGGGACTACAGGCGCCCACCACCTCGCCCGGCTAGTTTTTTTTTGGATTTTTAGTAGAGACGGGGTTTCACCGTGTTAGCCAGGATGGTCTCGATCTCCTGACCTCATGATCCGCCCGTCTCGGCCTCCCAAAGTGCTGGGATTACAGGCTTGAGCCACCGCGCCCGGCCTCCAATTTTTTTTTTTTTTTTTGAGATGGAGCCTTGCTCTATCTCCTAGGTTGAAGTGCAGTGGCATAATCTTGGCTCACTGCAACCTCTGCCTCCCAGGTTCAAGTGATTCTCCTACCTCAGCCTCCTGAGTAGCTGTGAGTACATGTGAACACCACCATACCCAGCTAATTTTTGCATTTTTAGTAGAGACAGGGTTTCACAATGTTGGCCAGGCTGGTCTCGTACCCCTGACCTCAGGTGATCCACCCGCCTCAGCCTCCCCACTCATCCAATATTGGGTTTCTTTAGAGGTATACATGTATAGGCATGACCAAATATCCTAAAAGACATTGCACTTCATCATTCCATGTCTTTAGACATTTAAGGGCCATGAATGGTGATCTCCTCCAGAGTCAAAATAAATGTTGGTGCAGAACAGGTAAGTGTAGTATAATTTGGCTACATCAGCTTTCAGCATTTAAAACATGGGTCACACATGTTAGAGCAAGAGGGCAGGTTGGATCCTGATAGCAGGAGGGAGTGTTTTTGTCTTAGCTTTCCAATAGCATCATGGTGTTCACCACTGTCATTTCAGAATGAGGCGGCAATTTTTTGTTTGGTTGGTGTTGTCTCTGGTTTTTTGTTTTTTGTTTTTTGTTTTTGCAGCCGGCGTCTCACTGTTGCCCAGGCTGGAGTGCTGTGGCAACATCACAGCCCAGTACAGTCTTGATCTCTTGACCTTCAGGGCTCAATGAATCATCCTACCTCAGCTTCCCAAGTGCTGGAGTTACAGGCACACACCACCACACCCAGCTTATTTATTTACTTTCTGAGACAGGGTCTCACTCTTTTGCCCAGTCTGGACTGCAGTGGTGTCAACAGAATTCACTGCAGGCTCGAACTCCTGGGCTCAAGTCATCCTCTCACCTCATACTCCTGAGTAGCTGGGACTACAGTTGGGTGCCACCATGCCTGGCTAATTTTTTTATATTTTGTAGAGACATTGTTTCACCATTTCGCCCAGGAAGCTAGTCTCAAACTTCTGGGCTCAAGTGATCCTCCTGCCTCGGCCTCCCAAAGTGCTGGGATTACAGGCAGTTATTTTGACAGTACAATTATGATGGGTTAAACTGAGACGTGGGGCAGGAAGGTTAGGAAGAGTCAGACAGATTCGATAAAGAGCTTTTGCTTGATGTGATCCTGAGTTGCATCGTGAGTGTAATCAGGGGGAATACTGGTGAAATTTAGCACAGGATGTACCAATGGTCATTATGGCCAAAGGTGGTTGGTGGTTTAAGGTAGCAAACCCAGCACCTTGTCAAATTTCCCACAGTGGCAATGGTTTGTGAGATTCTGATGAGAGAATTATCCCTCCCTGCTGTAATCAAATTAATTAGGGACAGTAAAACAACAGTCTAATCACAGGCATTTTGCTATGTGTGTAGGTATATATATATACACACATACACGCAATAGGACTAGTGTGTCATATCTTTAGAGAATATGCATATAGGGTGATAGTACCAAAACCACAAGGAGAGGACCCCTATAACTTAAAGGAGCCCTAATGGTGTACATATTCCAGCAAACAGAAAAAGAGATCAACCCTTTCAGTTGCAGTTAGCACTGGAATTGTGAATAACTGGTTATACAGCCCAGTTATATATGACATCTGGAAGTCGGCTACAACAGATGTCAGCTACTTGCCATCTTGGTCAGGGATACTGCAGGTCACCTGTAAGTGAAAACCTCACTGACAGATGTCCACTCTGGAGAGCTGCCTTTTAGATATGAGAAACATGAATCTGTGTGTCAACGCCCTTATCTTTACTGCCACAGAGATTGGGCAATAATACCTGATGTGAGCCAGGTGCCGTGACTCACACCTCTGGTCCCAGCTACTTGGGAGACTCAGGAAGGAAGATGGCTTGACCCCAGGAGTTAAAGGCTCCAATGAGTCATAATTGCGCCACTGCATTCCGGCCTGGGCAACAGAGGGAGTCCCCATCTCAACAAAAAAAGAAAGAGAGAGAGAGAGAGAGAGAGAGAAAGAGAAAAGAGAGAGGGGGAGAGAGACAGAGAAAGAAAGAAAGAGAAAGAGAGGGGGAGAGAGAGAGAAAGAAGGAAAGGAAGGAGGAAAGGAGGAAAGGAGGAAGGAAGGAAGGAAGGAAGGAAGGAAGGAAAGAAAAGAAAGAAAGAAAGGAAAACATTCATATTAATAATATCTATTTGGTGCCCTCCAGTGGGCTTGGAGGGAATATTTTATTTGATGTTTCCAGTAAACAACATCTCCAGATTATAGGCCACAATGTTTGATATTTTCATCTCCCAGCAGCTCACTATGAAAGGCATCCTTTATTAATTTGGAGCTCTTGGTAAGAAGTCTTGTGAGACCTTAGCAATGATGGAGAATGTTACCTTTAAGAAGTACAGTACAGGTTCATAAGCCCCTTCATCTAACCACTACATGGGTCTTCCTGTTCTAATTTCAAAGGGAGAGAGTGAAAGTTTTCCAGAAACAGTGGGGGATCTTTGGCCAGGGAAGGTTAAAAACTTCTGTTAGTTTTGTCAATTGAATTTTTATTGTATCATTATTGAGTCGCATCAGTCCAGAGGATTAGGGGTGATAGGCACAATGGAAATGTTGGGACATAGGCCAAACATTGCAAATGGATCCAACTACCTGACTGATAGAGTGTGTTCCTCAGTTGCTATGAGATCAGATGGCACTCCCCATGAGGAATGATTTTTTTCTAATCACAGCCTGCCTACTGCTTGGGCTGTGGCTCATCGGCATGGAAATGCTTCACCCCATTGAGAGCATATACAAATGACCACCAGAAGGTATCTGTGACCCTGAGATGGAGACAGCTGGATAAAGTCTAACTGCCATGTCTCGAAGGGTCCTAAAGGTACAAAGTCCCTGTGACACGTGAAGGGGTTTTCCAGGATTATGTTTGGGCCAGAACAGACGGTACAGCAAGAATAAACCTTTTGCACAATCGTAGGCAATAGTTTTCAATACACTACTTTCCCCATGCTATCATTTTGTCTGAATTCCAACAAGTCAGCTTATGAACTACTTTAAAAAGGGTAATTGAAGCCTAAGGGGTGGATCAGGGTATCATTGGGCCCATACCATATGCCGGTTTCTGGAAAACACTTGTTCCCTTTCTCTTTCCAGAGAAAATAAAATATTGAATCAAAATAAGTAAATTTTAAAAAGAAACAGGGCTGACCATGGTGGCTCATGCCAGTAATCTCAGCACAGCACTTTGGGAGGCCGAAGCAGGAGGATCACTTAAGCTCAGGAGTTGGAGACCAGCCTGGGCAATTTAGTGAGACCACATCTCTACAGAATTATTATTTTGCTTAATAACCATATATGATGGTGCATACCTGTAGTCTCAGCTACTTGGAAGGCTAAGGTGGGAGGATCACTGGAGCCCAGGAGGTTCAGGCTGCAGTGAACTGTGATTGCGCCACTGCACTGCAGCCTGGGCAACAGAGAAAACCCTTGTCTCAGAAAAGAAAAGAAAAGAAAATGTCTTACAAGTTTAGCTGTCCATCCTATGCAACAGAATATCTATGTGTAATGTCCACCATGTCCTTCTGTTGTACCCTCCCCTTAGTTAAGCCAGGAAGGCACCTGTCCCCGTATTAGAATATCATGGGCTCATGACCAACACAGTGGCTCACACCTGAAATTCCAGCACTGTGGGAAGCTGAGGCAAATAGATCTCTTGAGCTCCCAGGTTGGATACCAACTTGGGCAACACAGCAAGGCCCTATCTCTACACACACACACACACACACACACAAAGCTGAATGTGGTGGTGCATGTCTGTAGATCCAGCTACTCTGGAGGCTGAGGTGGGAGGATCACTAGAGCCCAGGGGGTAGAGGCTGCAGTGACCTGAGATCACACCACTGCCCTCCATCCTGGGTGACAGAGTGAGACCTAGTCTAAAAAATGTGGGGGAAGGGGGAGAAAGTTTGTTGTGCCAGCAAGTAAATGACAAAAAGGGACAGTATTAGAGTTGAGAAATAAATTGGAATATGAATTGGTACCTCTCCCGCAGAAGATAAATTTGCTAAAGGTGCTCAAGTTAGAGGCATTACAAAAGATTCATTGAAGTTGCTCGTGCCTGTAAATCCTGGCACTTTGCAAGGCTGCAGAGCTGCTTGAGCCCAGGAGTTTGGAGACCAGCCTGGGCAACATGGTGAAACCCCTTCTCTACAAAACATACGAAAACTAGCAGGGCATAATGGCCCACGCCTGTAGTCCCAGCTACTGGGAAGGCTGAGAGATGGGAGGATCGCTTGAGCCTGAGAAGTCAAGGCTACAGGGAGACACAATCAGGCCACTGCACTCCAGCCTGAGAGACAGAAGGAGATCCTCTCACAAAAACTAAAAATAAACATTAAAGAGCCTGTAATATAGCAGTGGCACATCCAGTTCTCTACGCTACTATAGAACTATCAGTGGCCAAAGGTATGTGTGCAAGAATGACGATTTCAGGATTCTCTGAAATCCTAAAACCATGAAGCCAACCTCATTTCAAACACATTTTGAAAAGGGTTAAATAAATCATGCACAAACTGACAGATAAGAAATGCTGTTTTCAAAAATGATGGAGAGGATTATTATGATGATAATGATTCCACTTTCTATCCATATCATTGATAGAGCAATCAGTAAATCCAGCACATCCAGGGGATGGGACATCTCTCCAGGCCTCCTATTAAAAATGAAAAAATTGAGGCTGGCATATAACCCATCCAAGCCTATAAGGGGCAGCATGAGGATTTTATCGGCACCAAAAGTGACTCGTTTGGTCTCTGTTTCTTGTACACAGGCACAAGACAGCATGACATTTCAGGAGATGCTCTGTCTGAATGGATCTGTGAGGCGGAGGTGTGTGGGGTCTGGGGAGTGGCCCTTGACAGGGATCTCTGTTAACTGTGCCTAGAATCCTGGGAAGATAAAACCCTCCCTGCAGTGGGCATCCCTGGCTGACCTGGAACCACCAACCTTTAGGATTTGGGACTATGGGAAGAAAAAGGGCAGATTCTCTAGTGATGGATAATACACGAACGGGGGAGATTCTCTAGTGATCGATAATACACAAACGCTTTAAAAGCGTGAGCAAGCGTCCCTGGGTGGGCTCGAACCACCAACCTTTCGGTTAACAGCCGAACGCGCTAACCGATTGCGCCACAGAGACAGGAACTACTTATTTTGCCGCGCATTATGGGAAGGGCGCCTTTAACAAACTGCGCTTATCCCTTCCAGCCTCAGGGCTCGCCTGGCAGGACGATAGAGCAACGCCTTGGAAAACCCGAGCGATTAGAGCGGTGAATCGCTCTGGTCACGTTGGACACCTGCGCGGGAGATTCTGGAGCCAGAAGGACAGCCAAATGGCCTTCGCCCGCCCTGCCCCTCGCCTGCTTCAGAAGCCCCCGGAAACTCCCAGGTCCGCGACCCGGGCCCGAGCCGCCTGGGGGCCCCAAGGGAAGCTGAACGCCCAGTGGGCTCCCGGGATGGCTCTTCCGGTTCTCTGCGCCGCCTTCACTCAGTGAGGGAGCCTGTGCCCACCCGGCCCAGTCGCTTCCGGGGCCGCTGCGGAGCTGCCGCTGCCATCTTCGAATCCTGTGTCCCGCACGGGGGCTCCACCAGGGCAGGGATGGTGGCGAGGGTCGCTCGTGGGTCCCCTCGCGGGGAGCAGGGTCTGGCACTCACCAGGGCGCACGACTAGGACTTGTTGAATGACTCCATCGTCGCCTTTAGCTTTTAGTCCTTTGAAGAGGCTTGAGAATGGAAATCATGAGAGATTTTTCCATGGGGAAGTTCTTTTTACAAAGCGTTTATTCGGGTTGATTTCTCGGCACCCCGCGGGGCGGGCAACGGGCGGGGCCTCCAGTGCACCTTCTGCGCGGTGGAGAATAAATAGAGAATCTCAGCTGGGCGGTGGTCAGGCGGTGGTGGGTGGTGGGGCGGGAGGGCGGGAGCGGGGGAAGGGAAAAGCAAAAGCAGGGAAAGAAGCTGGGGAGCGGTGGAACAGACATGCAGATCTCCTGAAAGGCTCCTGGGGAGGCACAGGCGGGATCTTCCGGAGGTGAGAACTGTTTTTTTATTGTAGCAGAATGGGGAGGAATTGAGAGGAAAATGGAGATAGAACCTGAAAGAGCCCGAAACGAGAGAATCTGTAGCTCCCCAAGAATAAGATCTTCCAGAAAAATCAGACTCAAAACTAGGCGTCTGGGACCCCTGAAATCCTTGGAGGAGTAGCACCATCATGACCCTCTGTGTTCCTCTTGGCAAAAGGACTTGCTTCCATTGTTTGTTTTGTTCAATTGTTGTGTTTGTTTAATAAATAAAACCCTTTTCATGTATCTTTGAAATTATGTTGTTTCCATGACTTTATGATTGCAAACAATGCTGCGGTCGTCATTCTTGTGCATTTCTCATTGGCCACTGGTGTATTTTATAGGGTAGAGGCCTGGAGAGCAGTTGTTCCAGCATAGTGATTACATGGTTTTTTTGTATCATTCCATTTTCTTTCCTTTTTTGGCTTATTAGCTATAATTCTTTCTTTTATTATGTCAGTGATAGCTTTAAGGTTTCTAGAATATGTATTTATCAGTTTGCCCTCAAGTGACATTATACTTCCCTTTCTGGCCTTAATGCTAGTGTTGTCATGTATTTTGATTTTAGACGTGTTCTAAACCCCAACATCTAAGTACATACATAGCGATTTCCAGGCATCTCCATTTCTTTGTGTAGGTCCAGATTTCTGTCTGATATCCTTATCCTTAGGCCTGGAGGACTCCTTTAATGTTTGTTATAGTGTGGGTCAGTGAATGCTTTCATTTATTTGTATGTCTTTATTTTTATTTGTATTTTTTTTGAGATGGAGTCTCACTCTGTCACCCAGGCTGGAGTACAGTGGCATGATCTGGGCTCACTGCAACTTCCATCTCCTGGGTACAAGTGATTCTCATGCCTCAGCCTCCCGAGTAGCTGGGATTATAGGCATGTGCCACCACACCTGGCTAATCTTTGTATTTTTAGTAGAGACAAAGTTTTGCCATGTTGGCCAAGCTGGTCTCCAACTCCCTGACCTCAAGTGATCTGCCTGCCTTGGCCTCCCAAAGTGCTGGGATACACGCGTGAGCCACCGCACCTGGCCTCATTTTTTGTATGTCTTTAAATGTCCTTATTTCAGTCACATTTTTGGAAGATTTTTCGTTGTGGCTTAGAATTCCAGAATAACTTTTTTTCTCTCTCTCACTACTTTAATATGTTGCCACTTTGATGCCTTGTCATTGATATATCATCTTTTCTGTTTTTGTAAAACTGGCATAAAGGAGGCTTCCTGTACTTGTTATATAATTTTTGGAATGTGTATTTAAATTTTAAAAACTTTTATTATACTTTAAGTTCTGGGATACATGTGCAGAACGTCCAGGTTTGTTACATAGCTATACACATGCCATGGTGATTTACTGCACCCATCAACCCATCATCTACATGAGGTATTTCTCCTAATGCTATCCTTCCCTTTGCCCCCCACCCCCTACAGGCCCCAATGTGTGATGTTCCCCTCCATGTGTCCATGTGTTCTGATTTTTCAACTTCCTCTTATGAGTGACAACCTGCAGTGTTTGGTTTTCTATTCCTGTTAGTTTGCTGAGAATGATGGTTTCCAGCTTCATCCATGTCCCTCGGAAGGACATGAACGCTTTCTTTTTTATGGCTGCATAGTATTCCATGCTGTGTATGTGCCACATTTTCTTTATCCAGTCTATCATTGATGGGCCTTTGGGTTGGTTCCAAGTCTTTGCTATTGTGAATAGTGCATGTGTGCATGTGTCTTTATAGTAGAATGATTTATAATCCTTCAGGTATACACCCAGTAATGGGATTGCTGGGTCAAATGGTATTTCTGATTCTAGATCCTTGAGAAATTGCCACACTGTCTTCCAAAATAGTTGAACTAAATTAAAAATATGAAAATGGGCTGGGTGAGGTGGCTCATGCCTGTAATCTGAGCACTTTGGGAGGGGGAGGTGGGACGATCAATTGAGGCCCAGAGTTGGAGACCAGCCTGGATAAGATGGCAAGACTCTCTCTCTCTCTCTGTATATATATAATATATATACTATACATAATATACACAACTATATGTAATATATATACACACACTCTATGTGTGTATGTATACACACACACAGATATAGACACGTCCATCGTGAAAGTCCTAGATTCATCTTAAGTTCCACCGAAAGTGCAATTAAAGTAAAATGTGCCCACCCTGTGGGCCAACCCTACCTCCTGACATGTAGGTTGTGTTTGTGAGACATTCTCAACAGCATTTGCTTTCCCTAGCATAGTGGTTTTCATGTTTTCCTCACACCTGAATGTCCTCGGTGCAAAACCTGTCAGAATTCACTTCCTTTGCTGTTCCTCTTTGAGAATCCTCCAGGGTTTTGTTTACTTATTTATTTTATACCTTTTAAAAGCATAGAGACAAAGACTGGCGAGAGGCATATATTACTACATTAGTCTGAGCTCTCCAGAGAATGAAAACAAGCAGGATACACACACACACACACACACACACACACACAGAGAGAGAGAGAGAGAGAGAGAGAGAGAGAGAGAGAGAGATTTATATTGGCTAATGTGATTATGGAAGCAGAGAAGTCCGAGGTCTACACTGAGTAAGCTCTAGACCCAGGAGAGTCGAATGTAGTTCTCTACCAAGTCTGAGGCCCAAAGCAGAAGACTGATGTCCCAGCTCAAAGGCAGTGGAGCAGAAAGACTTCTTTCTTAGCCTTTCATTCTATTCAAGCCTTCTGTGGGTTGGATGAGGCCCACTCACACTGGGGAGAGCAATCTGCTTTACGCAGTTTACTGATTCAAATATCAATCTCATCCAGAAACACTCTCAGAAACACAGTGAGAAATATTGTTTAACCAAATATCTGGGCACCCCATGGACCATTCAAACTAACAGAAGAATTAATCTTCACAAATACTCTCAATAAGAGTGACTAATAAATTTAGCATCATGTCCTGCCTGTTTATCCCACGACATTTAATGTATTCCAGCGTAACATTGTCTTCCTTTCTCTTATAGTAGCAACATGTGAGAGTTTCATTGAAAGTAAGGTTGCCCAGGCACAGTGGCTCACCCCTGTAATCCCACACTTTGGGAGGCCGAGGTGGGCAGATCACCTGAGCTCAGGAGTTTGAGACCAGCCTGGATAACATGGTGAAACCCCATTTCTACTAAAAATGCAGAAAATTAGTTGGGCATGGTGGTGCATGCCCGTAATCCCAGCTACTCAGGAGGCTGAGGCAGGAGAATTGCTTGAACCTGGCAGGTGGATGTTGCAGTGAGCCAAGATCCCACCATTGCACTCCAGCCTGGGCAACAGGAGTGAAACTCCATTTCAAAAAAATAAAAATAAATAAATAAAGTGAGGTTAATTTTGACCTTATGGAGTCTCTCCCTAACCCCTACATACCATTGCCACTTGTGGATTGTCATTTTGTCATGGCTTTTATGTAAAAATATATCAAATATATTTAAAATATATATAAAAATATACAATTTTGAGTCTAACAGGTTATTCTCTTTTCCAGAGGACGAAGTTGCCAACCTAAAATAACAACCAAGAGAGGGTGGTTCTCCAAAGAAATGAATGTTTGGGAATAAACAGAGGATTTCAATACGGGATCCGCACACTACGGTATGAGGACCCATAGGCGCATCCCGGCAGGCTGAGAAGGGGAACCTTTCACAGCCGAAATGAGAAAGGTCACATGGTTGTTTAGAAACCATTATCCTTGGCCACAAGGAATAAAGGCAAGGGCAGCATCGGTCCAAGGCTGAATAGGCAGTTGCTGGGCAGATGTCCTTGCAGAGAGATTCTTTGGGTAAGGTTGTGGTGGCCTTTGTGCAAAGTTGTGGTTTTCAGGCAGTTCTTGTGGTAGTTTTTTGTCATGGGCATGTGTGTGTGAGCACCCCTCCTTTGTGATCTCCTGATTCAATTTTGTTAGGATTTGGCATAAGTGTCTCCATTTTTCATTCTGACAACTGTTACAGGTCATTGCTTTTCTACCATTTTTACTAAGGGCTGGACTTGCTTAAATTACAGGAAATTATGAGGTCTTGATTTGTATAATTATCAGAAGTGCTCATGTTGCTGACTCAGTTGCTTACTTGGGATGTAATAATTGTCTTTTTTCTCCTTCCTGTACTGTAATTTACACAATCCTTAGAGGAGATTAATTCGATATTTTTCAGCTATGAAAAATTTGAATATGCCCATCAAGGAAAGCCGCCCCTCATATGCTAGGAATTTAGTTTCCTTCCTGTGCCAAGATCCATGTAGGTATAGCACTTTCCTGGAGCCAAGAGTTCCTATGAAATGGGGTGTGGCATATTGTGTATTAAGATCATCCTTATTATAGAGATGCCGTTCTTGCAGATATTGACAACTACTATGTCCATAAGACTTTTACCAAACAACAGAAAGACAAGATATGAAAAAATTCTCATTGCTGCAGTCTCAAATGTCAGGAAAGACCAGAATCTCTAGGATAATGGACAATCAAGAAAGCCTCGCAGACTAGATTAGCTGTCACGTACTGCCAGTCAGGGAATGGATCCTTGTCAACCACCACTTGACAGAGATTGTCCCCAGAAGTTCACTTCATAACATCAAAACCAGAAACCCACACTGGTGCCACTGATGGCAGAAAATAATAATGCAAAAATGAGAAAGAAACAGTACGAGAGAGAGAAGACATAGAGGGAGAGAGAGACCTGTACTATAGCCATACTTAGTGGGTAAAAGCCAAAGAGCTCAATTTCTATTCATGATATTCATTAGAAGAACCAAGGGAACAGGAGCTAATAGCTCTGAGTGTTCAGGCCTTCACAAGATGCCTGTAGGGTGGAGGGTTCTGTTGGCTCCAGTGATGTTTCTCAGATAGGCTAATTGTTATGGACACAACCCCTGAAAAAAATCTATCAAATAATAATACAGGGACAGCTATCTGCATGCTAATTTACCATTGTATAGGAGGGAGAATGGGCATTAGATTGGTTTTGGCAAATAAAAGCAAAACCAAGATTTATGAAGAAAAGAGGAAAGGGGAGAAGAAAAAATCGCCTGGGACCTTTGTGATTTTGCTCCCCTTGTATAAGGGGACTTGACAGAAAACTTTCCAAGAGGTCACTGTGGCGCATCTTCTCCTGACCAGTGTGACTTGGTCATCACAGAAAACAATCACGGATGTTGCAGGACTTTAAAATATCTTAGAAGTTTATCAGTTCATCCTAGGTCAAAGAGTATCTGTGTGTGATGTCCACCATGTCCTTCTGTTGTATAACCCCTCAGTTAAGCCAGGAGGGTGCCTCTCCCCTCGTGACCAGCCTGGGCAACATGGCAAAATCCCATCTCTACAAAAAAATACAAAAATTAGCCTATCGTGTGGCGCAAACCTGTGGTCCCAGCTCCTTGGGGCGCTGAGGCAAGAAAATCGCTCTGCCTCAGGAGGTCCAGGCTGCAGTGAGCCATGTTTGCACCACTGCACTCCAGTCTGGGTGACCAAGGCTGGAATATCATACATCGATATGTAGAAAGTTTGTTGTGCTGGCAAATAAATGACAAAAGGGACATTGACAGAATTGGGAAACAAATTGGAATATGATTTGGTACCACTCCCATGAAAGATTAATTTGCAGAATGTACTCAAATGAGAAGCATTAAATAAATTCTATAATGTAAAAATAGCACATCTTGTTCTCTACACTATAGAAATATCTGCATGAGTGACCGAAGATATGTGTACAAGAATGATGGTGATTGTAGCATCATTTGTAATCCTAAAACCGTGAAACGCACCTCACTTCAAAAACATTTTGAAAAGAGTTAAATAAATCATGCACAAACTGAGGAAGAAATGCTATTTTCACGAACAATGGCGAGGATCACCATGAGGATGACTGATTCCACTGGCCACATCACTGATAGAGCAATCAGTAAACCCAGGCACATCCTGGGGATAGGATACTGCTGTAATAGGCCTCCTATTATTAAACATGAAAAACTTGAAGCACAAAATGTCTACCTCACCGACCCAAGTCATGGGAGCAAGGAAGATTTTTATCACACCACAAGCGAGATCCTTTCTAAGGTCTGTGGGATTCCTGAGTTTGACAGGTATGGCGTGCGGTGGCCCTTGCTAAGCCTCAGACTTAAGGTGGATAGGAAGTGGGGACACGTGTGTCTTGTGATCAATCAGGAGTTGGTTGTCCAATCAACAGAAACAGGTTAAAATAAAAGCCCAGGGCCCGACTGGAACCACCAACCTCTACGGTTAACAGCAGAACGCTCTGACGAATTGAGCCACAGAAACACGTTCCGTGCCTTCTTCTGGGCGCTATAGGAAGGGTGCACTCACCAAACTCCCCATCCCCTCAAATCTTCAGGGCCCTCCCGGCAGGATGACTGTGTAAGTTCCAGGTCCTTGGAAAACTGGAGAGATTAGAGCGGTGAATTGTGGTGTTGGACACTCGCGCGTTGGGACATTCTAGAGCACGAAGGACTGCCGTATGGCCTTCGCCCGCCCTGCCCCTCGCCTGCTTCAGAAGCCCCCGGAAACGCCCCGGTCGGCAACCCGAGCCCGAGCGGCCGCCTTGGGGACCCAAGGGAAGCAGGACGCCCGGTGGGCTCCCGGGATGCCTCTTCCCGTTCTTTGCGCCGCCTTCATCTACTGAGGGAGCCTGTGCCCACCCTGGCCAGTCGCTTTTGAGGCAGCTGCGGAGCTTCCGCCGCCGTCTTCGGCTCCTGCGTGCCGCACGGGGGCTCCACCAGGGCAGGGATGGTGGTGAGGGTCTCTGGTGGGTTCCTTCGCGGGAAACAGGGTCTGGCACTCACCAGGGCGCAGGACTAGGACTTGAATTAATCCATCGTCGCCTTTAGTTTTTAGTCCTTTGAAGAGCTCTGAAAATAGAAATCAGGAACTGTTTTTCCATGGGGAAGTTTTGTTTTGTTTTGTTTTGTTTTTGAGACAGGGTCTGATTTGGTCGCCCAGGCTGGAGTGCAGAGGTGCAAACATGGCTCACTGCAGCCTCGACCTCCTGGGGCAGAGCGATTTTCTTGCCTCAGCCCCCAGAGGAGCTGGGACTACAGGCGTGAGCCACACGACGGGCTACTTTTTGTATTTTTTATAGAGACGGGATTTCGCCGTGTTGCCCAGGCTGGTCGAGAAGGGGAAGTAAGTTCTTTTTAAAAAGCGTTTATTCCGATTGATTTCCTGGCATCCCGTGGGGCGGACAACGGGCGAGGCCTCCAGTAAACCTTCTGCCAGGTGGAGCTGCAGGGGCTCAACTGCGCTGTTTTTGAGTGGGTGCTTGGGGCACCAGGGCGGGAGCGGGGCATGGGGTGGGTCTAAGGGGGAACTGCAAGGAGGAGAGCAAGGAAGTCGGTAGAGGCGGGAACCCTGGCGAGGAAACTTCCCAGTAGCTTTGTTCAGCGGGAAGGACCGGATCCTTGAGAGATGAACCTCATCTTTTCTCCTGTAGCAGAGTGGGGAGAAAGGGAGGAAAAATGGAGAGACACCAAGAAAGAAGGAAAATCATGAGGACGCTTAGGCCGAAGCAGCCCTATATTAAATTTAAAGAAGAAAGCAGGCGGCTTCCTGTGATCCTATATTGGTTAGTACTCTGCATCTTGGCCAAGGGTCAAATCCGAGTCCAGGCAGTATCCCTCCTGGGGCGTGGCACTCCTCCTTTCCTTTAGACTGCAACCTCTGCCTAGGCTGCGCTCTTTACCTGCGACTAGAGAGCTTACAACTTACCCGTGCCTTCCGAGCTCTGTGCAGCGGTGAGAATAGAAGGAACCCCTGCCCTGCACGCTGGGGTCCGGTCATCTTGAAGGCTGGGCTTTTGCTCCCTCTCTGAGCAAGTGTAACACCCAAAACGTGAGCTACTCCTTCTCAGTCAGCCTTATTGACACGATGTGGCCATACTGTTTTTCTGGTTCAGATATTTCAAACATCGGTTTGGCCTTTTAAGGTCAAATCAGAAACAAGTGAAAGGACATGAGGAGAGTTTGCACTCCAACTGGGAATTTTAAGTAAAGCCTAAAGAATACAATAAAATCTAAACTTAATGTCATTGCCCAACACAAAATTTTTATTTCTGTTTTTATTTATTTATTTTTGCTATCAGTAAATGACTGAAATATAATCCACACAGACCAAAGTGTGCCAATCTTAAGTGCACAGCCCAGTGCATTTTGATGTAAGAAACCATCACCCAGATCAAGTTATAGGACATCATTTTCACCAGCCCAAAAAGTCATTAGAGCCCCTTTACAGTCAGTCCTCACCGCATCCCCAGGTAGGCAATCACCATTCTGATTTCTGTCTCTATGGATTACTTTTGCTTCTTCTTGAAATTCACGTAAAGGAATATACTGACTTTGTCTGCGTTTTTTTTTTTTTTTTTTTTTTTAATGCAAAGATGGTTTTGAGATGCGTCCATTTTATGGCATGTATCTCCGCTTTTCGATGTTATTGATGAATACAATACCATTGATGGACAATTGGGATATTTCTACTTTTGACTATTGTGAATAAAGTGTTTAGGAATATTGTACTATGGGCCTTTTTATGGATCTGTGCCTTCATTTCTCTTGAGTATAAACCTAGTAATGGAATGGCCGGGTCATGGAGCAGGCGTATTTTTAACTGTATCAGAAACTATCAGACAGTCTTTTAGAATGGTTGCACTATCATATTCTCTTGCCAGCAACAAGGGATATATTTGCTCTGCATTCTTATAGACTAGTGGTTTTCCCTGTCTCTTAAATGTTGGCCATTCTGATGGGCATGTAATGGTGTCTCATGGCATTTTAGATTTGTGTTTTCTGAATGAGTAATGGTGCTGAGAATTCTTTCTTTTGACATTTGGACATGAAGAAAGCCTCTTTTGTGAAAAAACACTGTTCAAGTGTTTTGTTCATTTTAAATTGGCTTGACTCTTTCCCCTTGCCCCTTTTTACACAAACTTTACTGTTAGAATAGAAAAATTGAGAAGCTAGTACACAGAATGGAGTAAAGAGGCTGGAATGGGTTTTGGGGAACCAACTCACATTTTATAGTTGTTTTAACATCCCCATCCAAGAACAATGTATGTTTTTCAAAGACATCCCCTTATTGAAATATGCAGAGAAAGTGTGGGATAAAAGAGCATATACTAAACTTCTCAGAACGAGTTTCTAGAAGTGGACAAGGGAATAGGAATCAGATAAACAGAGGAAAGGATAGACAGTATGGGCCTTGCTCAGAGTGGCCACCATAATTGTCCTGAGCTAAGGACATGGAATTTCAAAAACAGTATAGGAAAACAGAAAGTTTACCAAGACAGACCAGTCTAGTTAAGAAAGGCAGGAAGAGACATTAAAAAACAAAGCAAAAACAGGGAAATCATACAATGAAATGCTGGCAATGAGACTAACTATGCCCATCATCTCCAACATAACACTAATTACTGCTAATTATAATGGATCTAAATCTCTCAGATTGGACAGAAAAGGAAATGCTGGCTCTAACAGTTTAATGGACAGAAAAGGGTTACATATTAAAAGCCGTGCATATTAACCTTAGCACACTAATGCAGGATCAGAAAACCAAATACCACGTGTTCTCACTTATCAGTGGGAGCTGAATGATGAGAACACTTGGACAGATAGGATGGGGGTGGGGACAACACACACTGGAGCCTGCCAGAGGGTGAGGCTGGGAAGAGGGGAGAGCAGCAGAAAGAGGAGCTAATGGATGCTGGGCTTAGTGCCTGGGTAATGGGATGATCTGTGCAGCAAACCACCATGGCACAGGTTTACCTATGAGACAAACCTGCACATCCTGCACATGTACCCCTGAAATTAAAGTAAAAATTGGAAATGAAACATTTAAAAAGAAAAGAAAACAAACAACAACAACAACAACAAAGAGAGCGGTGCAAATCTGTACCAGGCTTATCAGAAACAAAAGAAGGAGAGTGAAAACATGGATATCAGACAAAGGCAAACAGCAAAATAACGCTTTACATTAGCTAGAGGAGTAACATCCTAGCATCTACCTAGAGTCAAATGGAATCGAATGGGACTGTTTTTTCCTGAACTGGCCTCCTTGGGTGGCCGACCAGGGCATGGTGAAGGGAAAAAATCTTGAAGCAAAACGTCCATTTCTTCGCTCTTGTTTTGGTCTCTGTAAGGCATAAGAAGTTAAAAGCAAGATCTGATCCCTGAAGTTTTCCAGGAATTCGAAATAGGTATATGAGGAAAGAAGCTCAGTTATCACCCAGGTCTCCGGGAGTATCCCAGGTATAGTGCCAAGAGTCCAGCTTTCCAAACCGGGGTCCCTGGGTTCTGAAGGCCTTTTTGGGGAAAGTACTGATGTTCGTGTTAAGTTGGGAGGAAAGGGTTTGGAAGGCCCCAAGTGGCGGGAAGGCAAAGAGAAGATCTCAAGAAGCCAGGCAAGAACTTTCCACAGGCCCACGTTGGATACAGCACCAGAGACAGGAAACCGGGTGAATTTCTGGTGTTTTCCTACAGAGGTTTGTTACCCAGTTGCACAGAGCCTACTTCAAAATAGGGCTTTTTCAAGTCAACTCTTTTAATGCGAAGCCATAAGTTTGTGGTGTTGCCTGATGCAAATCTCCACTGTAAGCCTTTGCTCTGAGTGCCTTTTTTGTTCGTTAATCTTCCAAAGAGAACGGGGAAAACCTTGAGTCTGTATCTTACCTCTTTCCAGGGAAAAGTCAGAGGACTTGCGACCAGCGGGCATTGGTGGTTCAGTGGTAGAATTCTCGCCTCCCACGCGGGAGACCCGGGTTCGATTCCCGGCCAATGCAGTCTCTGGTTTTTACATTTACTTACCTTAACTGTTCTTCAGGTAGGTCACAAACGCGGTAATAAAGAGAAGAAAAAGGGAACTACTGTATAGCTTTCGGGTTCCTTCCGGAGTGGAATTTCTCTAAGCAGGTACTTGCAGAGACTGTCTTTGAATTAGCCAGTGTGTCTGGTTGGTCTCTGCGTCTTTGCATATTTGGCCCTAAAACCGGAGGGACTTTTATTGTCTCTTCTGGTGGATCCCTGAAATACAAAGAGTCACCTGGACATTGATTTCACTGCCTGGACCTTGGACAGACCATATGACCATGTCTCGCGATGGAGTGCAGCTTAAGAAATAAATGACATTCCCGAAAGGAGAGAAGCTGTGGGGTAGGGCGGACACATGCAGTGATGGGGAACTGGAACCCAGGGAAAGGGGAGGCGTGTGGGGAGGAACCCGAGTGCAGATGAGGGGAGCTGCGGAGAGGGGCCTCGGACCTTCCTGTTGAGGAAGGCCCGGTCTTTGGTGGTCTGGGCAAAATGAAGGATGGGCCCCGAGTGGAGAGTAGCACGTCCCCAAAACTCATTTCTATCTCCCGCGTTTGTTTTACACTCCACCAGGCAAATCTTCTGTCCAAGGGATTCTTTTTATTGCTTCTCTTTAAGCAGCGTGGTGGGGAGGCCATGACAACCACTAGCTCTGGAGGTTTGGGGAGGAAACCTGGAAAAAGAATGCTCCAGGATCATCTGGTTTGTCCGCCCCTGTTTTCATCTACCCTTTTCCTCAGCGAAACTTATATGGGTCCAGGATGTAACATTGCAGCTGTCACATTGGCGGATTAAGAAACGCTGACAAATCTTCCCCCAAAGGGGAAAGAGCCCTATTTGGCCCATAGCCATGGAGTCAGAAGCAAGAGCAGAATCGAAAATGCTTTTCTCTATGTCGTTCTCTCTCTCCTACCTGTGAACATCAACCTTCCACGCACGCTGGTTCAAAACCGCCTTAGTCTCTATAGGAGGTTTACCATTTTTCACAGTTTCGGTAAACCACGTTTCCTTCTTGCTTCTACAGTTCTTCCAGGGTTGAGTTTCAGGAGCTGCTCAGCAGTGCAGGCTAGTTCTACATCCTGGTTCAAAATCATCTGTCTAGTTTTGCTATAGGGTAAAGTTTGCCTCCTAGACCAGAGTTAAGACGTATTCCCTCGGCTTCCATTTTCTAGAGATAATTGGTATCATTTCTTCCTTAAATGTTTAGTAGGGAAACCATCTAGACCTGGTGCTTTGTTCTGGAAGGTTGTTAAGTTTTGCTTCGATTTCAGTAATAGAGATCTATTTAGGTTATCTACTTCTCCTTGTGTGAGTTTTGGTAGACTGTGTCTTTCAAGGACTTGGTCCAGTTCATCAAGTTATCAAATTTGTGAGCACAGAATTGTTGATAATCCTCATTTGTTATCTTTTAACGTCCATGAGATCAGAAATGAGGACCTTCTTTTCTTTTTTTATTAGTAATTTGTATCTTCTCTCATTGTCTCTTGGTTCACCAGCTAGATGTTTCTCAGTTTTATTGATTATTTTAAAGAACTAACTTTTGGTTTTGTTGATTTTTCTCTCTTGATTTCTGGTTTTGTTTCCTTGATTTCTCCTCTAATTCTTAGTTTCTTGTTTTTTTCACTGACTTTGGGTTTCATTTGCTCTTGTTTTTTGAGTTTCCTAAATTGTAAGCTTGAATTATTAATTGTAGATATTTTTTCTTTGCTAACATATACATTGAATACTATGAATTTCTTTCTAAGCAACAATTTTCCTGCACCTAGAAAATTTTTTGTAAGTTATACACTCATCTTCATGTAATTTGTTCCAAGACTTTTCCTTGGCCCAGGTGTTATTAGAAGTGTGTTGTCTGATCTCCAATTTTAGGGTTTTCCAGCTATCTGTCTGCTATTGATTTCTACTTCAGTTTCATACTCTGAATGAAGGGCATACTTGGTATGACTTCTATTCCATTAAATGTGTTGAAATGTGTTTTATGGGCCTGAATATAGTGGATCTTGGTGAACATTCCATGTGAACCTAAAAAGGATATGTATTCTGCTCTTGTTGGATGAAGTAATCTAAAAAGTTGGTTGGATCCAGGTGACTGGTAGTGGTGTCCAGTTTCACTATATCTTTATTGATTGCCTGCCTGCTGGATCTGTCAATTACTGAAGCTGAAGTCTCCCACTGTAATAGTGAATCTGTCTATTTGTCCTTGAAGTTCTATCAGCTTTTGCCTCTCGTATTTAGATGCTCTGTTGTTAGGTGCATATCAATTAAGGATTGTCGTATCTTCTTGGAGAAGTGGCCTCTTTATCATAATGTAATGACTCTTTATCCCCATGATTTTCCTGCCTCTGAAATAGGCTCTGCCTCAAATTAATATAGCTTATATAGTTTTCATTTTTGAGACTGAATTTTGCTCTTGTTCCCCAGGCTGGAGTGCAGTGGCACAACCTTGGCTCACTGCAACATCCATCTTCCAGGTTCAAGCGATTCTCCTGCCTCAGGCTCCCAAGTAGCTGGGATTAAAGGCATGCACCACCACGGTCGGCTAATTTTGTGTCTTTAGTAGAGTCGGGGTTTCCCCATATTGGCCAGGCTGGTCTTGAACTCCTGACCTCAAGTGATCCACCTGCCTCGGCCTCCCAAAGTGCAGGGATTACAGGCATGAGCCACCGTGCTCGGCTGCTTCTCCAGTTTTCTTTTGATTACGATGAGTATGGTATATCTTTCTCCATCTCTTCACTTTGAATATCTCTGTGTCTTCTTATTTAAAGTAGGTTTGTTGTAGAAAACATATAGTTGGGACTCATTTTCCATTCTGTCAGTCTCTTTCAATTGGTATATTTGGACCATTCACATTTAAAGTGACTACTGATATCACTGGATTAATATGTACCGTACGTGTAACTGTTTGTATTCTTTGACTTTCTCCATTGTTTTCTTTTGTGTCTTTTATTCTTTTTCTACCTCCTCTGGCTATAATTGAACATATTATATGACCCCATTCTTTTCTTCCTCTTTAAATATGAATTTCATTCATTTAAAAAAAGTGTTTCCGTTTTCACCCTATTGCTTGCCATATATATTTACAACTAATCTAAGTCAACGTATAGTAATGCTATGATGCTTCATGGGTCACGCAGGTAACTTAAAAACAAAATTCCTTATTCCTTTCCTACCACCCTTTAAAACATTGCTATCATTCATTTGATGTATTCATAATTTATAATCATCCAATCTATTATTGCTATTTTTCTTATTTTGACAGATGATTATATGAATTAAGAATAAAAATAATAAAATATTTTATTTTATCTTCATTTATTTCTTCTCTAACTTCTTTCTTTGGTGTAGATTTGTCTCTGACCTTTGTAGTTTTTCTTCTTTCTGAAGAACTTCTTTTAAAACCTCTCACGGAAGACAAAATCACTGGTGACAAATTCCCTCAATTTTTGTTTGTCAGAGAGTCTTTATTTCTCCTTCACGTTTGAAGGGTAATTCTACAGAATTCTAGGTTAGCAGGATTATTTTTCCTCCAACACTAAATATGTCAGCTGCATGCTGTTCTTGCTTGCTTGGTTTCTGAAGAGAAGTCTAATGTAATACTCATCCTTGTTCTTCTAAGGTAAG
>NW_022325928.1:0-1164 GCF_002776525.5 Piliocolobus tephrosceles | reverse complement strand
ATTGCCAGAATGATTTTTGCAAAATTTAGAATTTATTTCATTCTTTTGTTCAAATTCTTCCAGTGTATCCCTGTTATTTTTACCTCATAGAAAAAGCCTCTATTCCGGCTGGGCATGGTGGTTCACACCTGTAATCTCAGCACTTTGGGAGGCTGAGGCAGATAATTTGAGGCTAGGAGTCCCAGACTAGGCTGGCCAACATGGTGAAACCCTGTCTCTACTAAAAATACAAAAAATTAGCTGGGCATGATGGTGCGCGCACCTGTAATCCCAGCTGCTCAAGATGCTGAGGCATGAGAATCACTTGAACACAGAAGATGGAGGCTGCAGTGAGCTGAAGCTGCGCCACTGCACTCCAGCCTGGGTGACAGAGCAACACTCTGTCTCAAAAATAAAAAATAAAAAAAAAGCCACTGTTCAGATCACTTGAGCTCAGGAGTTCAAAACCAGCCTGAGCAACATAATGACACCCTGTCTCTACAGAAAATAAAAAGTTTATCCAGGCTTGGTGGCACATGCCTGTAATCCCAGCTACTCAGGAGTCTGAGCTGGTAGGATCACTTGAGTCCCGGAGGTGGAGGTTTCAGTGAGCGATGATCGCACCACTGCACTCCAGCCTGGACGATAAAGTGAGACCCTGTCTGAAAAAGAAAAGAAGGCTGGGCGTAGTGGCTCATGCCTGCAATCCCAGTACTTTGGGAGGCCAAGGCGGGCGGATCACTAGGTCAGGAGTTCGAGACCAGCCTGACCAACATGGTGAAACCCCCGTCTCTAATAAAAATACAAAATTAGCTGGGTGTGGTGGCACATGCCTGTAATCCCAGCTTCTCAGGAGGCTGAGGCAGGAGAATCGCTTGAACCCAGGAGGCACAGGTTACAGTGAGCTGAGATTGTGCCACTACATTCCAGCCTGGATGACGGAGCGAGACTTCATCTCAAAAATAAAAGAAAAGAAAAGAAAAGAAAAAAGAAAAGAAAAAGCCGTGGTCACAATGACTTACAGGACTCTACCACATCATGTCTCCAATTACATCACTTATCCGCTCTTCTTGAGAAGACTGAACCCATTACATATGCTCCTATGTTAGGAGGTTTACATGGGCAGTTCTTTCTGCTAGCAGGGTCTTTCCTGGAGATCCACCTTCCTTAATTTCTCATATATGA
>NW_022325927.1:0-1164 GCF_002776525.5 Piliocolobus tephrosceles | reverse complement strand
TCATATATGAGAAATTAAGGAAGGTGGATCTCCAGGAAAGACCCTGCTAGCAGAAAGAACTGCCCATGTAAACCTCCTAACATAGGAGCATATGTAATGGGTTCAGTCTTCTCAAGAAGAGCGGATAAGTGATGTAATTGGAGACATGATGTGGTAGAGTCCTGTAAGTCATTGTGACCACGGCTTTTTCTTTTCTTTTTTCTTTTCTTTTCTTTTCTTTTATTTTTGAGATGAAGTCTCGCTCCGTCATCCAGGCTGGAATGTAGTGGCACAATCTCAGCTCACTGTAACCTGTGCCTCCTGGGTTCAAGCGATTCTCCTGCCTCAGCCTCCTGAGAAGCTGGGATTACAGGCATGTGCCACCACACCCAGCTAATTTTGTATTTTTATTAGAGACGGGGGTTTCACCATGTTGGTCAGGCTGGTCTCGAACTCCTGACCTAGTGATCCGCCCGCCTTGGCCTCCCAAAGTACTGGGATTGCAGGCATGAGCCACTACGCCCAGCCTTCTTTTCTTTTTCAGACAGGGTCTCACTTTATCGTCCAGGCTGGAGTGCAGTGGTGCGATCATCGCTCACTGAAACCTCCACCTCCGGGACTCAAGTGATCCTACCAGCTCAGACTCCTGAGTAGCTGGGATTACAGGCATGTGCCACCAAGCCTGGATAAACTTTTTATTTTCTGTAGAGACAGGGTGTCATTATGTTGCTCAGGCTGGTTTTGAACTCCTGAGCTCAAGTGATCTGAACAGTGGCTTTTTTTTTATTTTTTATTTTTGAGACAGAGTGTTGCTCTGTCACCCAGGCTGGAGTGCAGTGGCGCAGCTTCAGCTCACTGCAGCCTCCATCTTCTGTGTTCAAGTGATTCTCATGCCTCAGCATCTTGAGCAGCTGGGATTACAGGTGCGCGCACCATCATGCCCAGCTAATTTTTTGTATTTTTAGTAGAGACAGGGTTTCACCATGTTGGCCAGCCTAGTCTGGGACTCCTAGCCTCAAATTATCTGCCTCAGCCTCCCAAAGTGCTGAGATTACAGGTGTGAACCACCATGCCCAGCCGGAATAGAGGCTTTTTCTATGAGGTAAAAATAACAGGGATACACTGGAAGAATTTGAACAAAAGAATGAAATAAATTCTAAATTTTGCAAAAATCATTCTGGCAAT
>NW_022325926.1:0-3195 GCF_002776525.5 Piliocolobus tephrosceles | reverse complement strand
ATTTAATATATTTGTACCTAATAAAGGGGTTAGGCCAGAGACTTACAATTGAAAATCAGTGTCCGTCTCTCCCTTATGCCTGAAAGGTATTAATGGAAAGAGAAAGAGACATAGGGTACAGAAAGTAGAAGCAAACAGTTCAGGAAAGATAAAATCTCTTGATATCAGACATTACATATTATGACACAGTTTTTAACAAATACAGTACAATGAAATGTTGTAAGAAAAACAACATACTGTAGAATGCTATGATTTATCACAATATGATCACATAAGATGTGATGCTTTGAGATGGGACATGGGACAATTTTGACACCTGAGATAATAATAAGAACATTCAGTGTGAGATCAGATTTCAGATAAAGTTTCTTGTATGTGGAAGGCTGGGATTAAGAAGGCAGGAAAAAGTGCTTACACCATTACTTCTAGCCAAAAGCAGAATTCAGCTTGGATATGCTATGAGTAAATGAGTTTAATGTAAGACAGAAAAACTGAAAAAAAGAATTGTACACAAGGGAATAATGTGAAAAGCCACTTCTTTCTGAATGAGTGAAATATTGGTGCTTGTTTTTCAGTATTTACATCTAAGGTTTTACCTCCTTCGGCATGAAAATAAAAAAAGTACATCTAATTAAATCCAAGTGATAGGACATAACATAATCAATATCCTGAACAGCAAAAGAAGGTTATTTTAATTTTGAGGGCAAACAGATTACCAGTTACAATGGCAACTAAAATGCGTTTTTAAAAGATGTTGAAGGACATTGTCTTGGAGAAGCTTTTCAGTGTATGTTTGCACATGGCAGTTATCCCTGTGGATGTGGATGTGTGTGCGTTTGTGTGTGTAGCGTATGTGTGGCCTGCTTAAAAGCAATTATCATTGAGACTAACTATATTCGTGCTCAAAAATAATATATAAAGTACGCTCTAGGTTTTCTTACTAGTCTTTTTGTCTCACATGTGTAGTCTGCTGCAAGAAAAGGTCAGTTAATCAGCATCCATGAATTATCGTGTGCTTGTCTGTTTTAATGGTACATCTACCTGTCTCTCCTTCCCTTTCCCATCTCCCTTTCCAAGTATTATATGGCTAGATTTTATTTGATCACTCCATACTTTTACTATCTCTTTCTTCAGTTGTAATAAGATGAGTTTTAAAGTGTGAAACTTATTAAATATGTATTTAGTACATATTTTATGTATGTACTAAATATACATACATAAATATGTATTAGGCTGTTTATATATATATATATATATACATATAAATACATAATAAGTATATGTATAAATACGTAATAAACAATGTTGTTTATTATTATTCAGATGATTTAAATGTTTAAGAATGTGCTGCAAGGACAACCCATAGACATTTAATTCTTTGAACAATTCTGAAATATCATTTCCTATTAGGAAGTTGTGTGAGCACTGACAACCTCGCCCCTCTTCTTCCCTAGAGATTAATTTATTTCCTGCAGTGCTTGCTTTTCATGGAAATCTTACTCGTAAGCCTTCACCAACGGGAGATCTCATCAGCAGAAAGCTAATTATAAAACAAAACCGTGTACCATATTGAGGGGGAAAAACAGTTCTCTAGGCAAAGCAATCTTTTTGTTTTCTTTTTACTCTGCTCTGTGCTCCATCTATGGTTGAACAGAAATATTAATCCCTGGGAAAATATTCCACGAGGTGCTGGGGGATGGTAGAAAGTGCAAGTGTTGCAATGAGACAGACCCAAGACTCTTGTCACATTTGTTTGTGATTTTGTTTTCCTCTCTTTAAAATTAGAATAAAAATACTTATCTTACACGGAATTTCTTGTGTTTTAAAATATCGCTTAATGTGTATGCTAAAAATATATATTCTTGGGATCTATTCTCTAGAGCAGAGTTGGAAAAGCATCATGGCCTATGGGTAAAATATTAATAGGTCCCATTGCTTGATTTTTATGGCTGGGGAGCCAGAAATGTTTATTTTTCATTTTCTTTTTTTCTTTGAGACTGAGTCTCGCTCTGCCACCCAGGCTGGAGTACAGTGGCCGGATCTCAGCTCACTGCAAGCTCCGCCTGCCGGGTTTACGCCATTCTCCTGCCTCAGCCTCCGGAGTAGCTGGGACTACAGGGGGCCGCCACCTCGCCCAGCTAGTTTTTTTGTATTTTTAGTAGAGACGAGATTTCACCGTGTTAGCCAGGATGGTCTCGATCTCCTGACCTCGTTATCCGCCCGCCTCGGCCTCCCAAAGTGCTGGGATTACAGGCTTTAGCCACCGCGCCCGGCCTGAGGCTGAGGCAGGAGAATGGCTTGAACTTGGGAGACAGAGGTTGCAGTCAGCCGAGATCGTGCCATTGCACTCCAGCCAGGGCGACTGAGGGAGATTCCATCTCAAAAAAAAAAAAAAAAAAAGAAAGAAAGAAAAGAGAAACTAATTTGGGCATTTTGTTTAACAAAGATTATCATAATGCAAAAGAGTACATACAGAGTTTAAAGACTAATGGTAATAAACACCCGTATACCTTTTGCCTAAGTTTTATCAGACAGACTTTGGTACCATGTGGTGACATTTAAAATACTATACAGTAGATGCTCTGACCATAGACATCAGCGATTAAATACCTATAAAGGGACTCTGAATGTCTTACCTGTTCTTTTCCAGGTTGATTTGTGGCTTTTAAAAAATTCATATTTTTCTGATATAGAAAATTATTAGAGTTCTTTTAGTGTTTTTTTTTTTTTTTTTTTTCAGTTTGCGTCTCTGGCAATTATTTTTACCAACAGTATTTTTTGTTTGCCTCTACATTTTCTTCTCTCTACCATATCATTTTTTAATATTGTTTGATGAAAAAGTTGAAAACATCAAAAAGTTGAAAGAATGGTGCAGTGAACACCTATGTATTCATCAACTTTGATTCAATAATTGTTAATATTTGTCTTGTTTTGTTTTTGTAACCCAATTTAACATATGAATTCTTCAATTTGCCTAAGAAAAACTGCTCTGAAATAACCACAATTCCATAATCACATCTAAGAAAATAAGGTCATAACAGCATCTATTAATACTATCTAATTTTTCCTCTTATTTGTCTTTAATATAATAACTCAGTAGCAATGACATAATATTCTTATAGCAGTATTTATCTTCTTTACTTGCTTTGCTTAATGAAGACTTAAGCCCTTTTTACAGCCCCATTTTCTCTCCCC
>NW_022325925.1:0-3195 GCF_002776525.5 Piliocolobus tephrosceles | reverse complement strand
GGGGAGAGAAAATGGGGCTGTAAAAAGGGCTTAAGTCTTCATTAAGCAAAGCAAGTAAAGAAGATAAATACTGCTATAAGAATATTATGTCATTGCTACTGAGTTATTATATTAAAGACAAATAAGAGGAAAAATTAGATAGTATTAATAGATGCTGTTATGACCTTATTTTCTTAGATGTGATTATGGAATTGTGGTTATTTCAGAGCAGTTTTTCTTAGGCAAATTGAAGAATTCATATGTTAAATTGGGTTACAAAAACAAAACAAGACAAATATTAACAATTATTGAATCAAAGTTGATGAATACATAGGTGTTCACTGCACCATTCTTTCAACTTTTTGATGTTTTCAACTTTTTCATCAAACAATATTAAAAAATGATATGGTAGAGAGAAGAAAATGTAGAGGCAAACAAAAAATACTGTTGGTAAAAATAATTGCCAGAGACGCAAACTGAAAAAAAAAAAAAAAAAAAACACTAAAAGAACTCTAATAATTTTCTATATCAGAAAAATATGAATTTTTTAAAAGCCACAAATCAACCTGGAAAAGAACAGGTAAGACATTCAGAGTCCCTTTATAGGTATTTAATCGCTGATGTCTATGGTCAGAGCATCTACTGTATAGTATTTTAAATGTCACCACATGGTACCAAAGTCTGTCTGATAAAACTTAGGCAAAAGGTATACGGGTGTTTATTACCATTAGTCTTTAAACTCTGTATGTACTCTTTTGCATTATGATAATCTTTGTTAAACAAAATGCCCAAATTAGTTTCTCTTTTCTTTCTTTCTTTTTTTTTTTTTTTTTTTGAGATGGAATCTCCCTCAGTCGCCCTGGCTGGAGTGCAATGGCACGATCTCGGCTGACTGCAACCTCTGTCTCCCAAGTTCAAGCCATTCTCCTGCCTCAGCCTCAGGCCGGGCGCGGTGGCTAAAGCCTGTAATCCCAGCACTTTGGGAGGCCGAGGCGGGCGGATAACGAGGTCAGGAGATCGAGACCATCCTGGCTAACACGGTGAAATCTCGTCTCTACTAAAAATACAAAAAAACTAGCTGGGCGAGGTGGCGGCCCCCTGTAGTCCCAGCTACTCCGGAGGCTGAGGCAGGAGAATGGCGTAAACCCGGCAGGCGGAGCTTGCAGTGAGCTGAGATCCGGCCACTGTACTCCAGCCTGGGTGGCAGAGCGAGACTCAGTCTCAAAGAAAAAAAGAAAATGAAAAATAAACATTTCTGGCTCCCCAGCCATAAAAATCAAGCAATGGGACCTATTAATATTTTACCCATAGGCCATGATGCTTTTCCAACTCTGCTCTAGAGAATAGATCCCAAGAATATATATTTTTAGCATACACATTAAGCGATATTTTAAAACACAAGAAATTCCGTGTAAGATAAGTATTTTTATTCTAATTTTAAAGAGAGGAAAACAAAATCACAAACAAATGTGACAAGAGTCTTGGGTCTGTCTCATTGCAACACTTGCACTTTCTACCATCCCCCAGCACCTCGTGGAATATTTTCCCAGGGATTAATATTTCTGTTCAACCATAGATGGAGCACAGAGCAGAGTAAAAAGAAAACAAAAAGATTGCTTTGCCTAGAGAACTGTTTTTCCCCCTCAATATGGTACACGGTTTTGTTTTATAATTAGCTTTCTGCTGATGAGATCTCCCGTTGGTGAAGGCTTACGAGTAAGATTTCCATGAAAAGCAAGCACTGCAGGAAATAAATTAATCTCTAGGGAAGAAGAGGGGCGAGGTTGTCAGTGCTCACACAACTTCCTAATAGGAAATGATATTTCAGAATTGTTCAAAGAATTAAATGTCTATGGGTTGTCCTTGCAGCACATTCTTAAACATTTAAATCATCTGAATAATAATAAACAACATTGTTTATTACGTATTTATACATATACTTATTATGTATTTATATGTATATATATATATATATATAAACAGCCTAATACATATTTATGTATGTATATTTAGTACATACATAAAATATGTACTAAATACATATTTAATAAGTTTCACACTTTAAAACTCATCTTATTACAACTGAAGAAAGAGATAGTAAAAGTATGGAGTGATCAAATAAAATCTAGCCATATAATACTTGGAAAGGGAGATGGGAAAGGGAAGGAGAGACAGGTAGATGTACCATTAAAACAGACAAGCACACGATAATTCATGGATGCTGATTAACTGACCTTTTCTTGCAGCAGACTACACATGTGAGACAAAAAGACTAGTAAGAAAACCTAGAGCGTACTTTATATATTATTTTTGAGCACGAATATAGTTAGTCTCAATGATAATTGCTTTTAAGCAGGCCACACATACGCTACACACACAAACGCACACACATCCACATCCACAGGGATAACTGCCATGTGCAAACATACACTGAAAAGCTTCTCCAAGACAATGTCCTTCAACATCTTTTAAAAACGCATTTTAGTTGCCATTGTAACTGGTAATCTGTTTGCCCTCAAAATTAAAATAACCTTCTTTTGCTGTTCAGGATATTGATTATGTTATGTCCTATCACTTGGATTTAATTAGATGTACTTTTTTTATTTTCATGCCGAAGGAGGTAAAACCTTAGATGTAAATACTGAAAAACAAGCACCAATATTTCACTCATTCAGAAAGAAGTGGCTTTTCACATTATTCCCTTGTGTACAATTCTTTTTTTCAGTTTTTCTGTCTTACATTAAACTCATTTACTCATAGCATATCCAAGCTGAATTCTGCTTTTGGCTAGAAGTAATGGTGTAAGCACTTTTTCCTGCCTTCTTAATCCCAGCCTTCCACATACAAGAAACTTTATCTGAAATCTGATCTCACACTGAATGTTCTTATTATTATCTCAGGTGTCAAAATTGTCCCATGTCCCATCTCAAAGCATCACATCTTATGTGATCATATTGTGATAAATCATAGCATTCTACAGTATGTTGTTTTTCTTACAACATTTCATTGTACTGTATTTGTTAAAAACTGTGTCATAATATGTAATGTCTGATATCAAGAGATTTTATCTTTCCTGAACTGTTTGCTTCTACTTTCTGTACCCTATGTCTCTTTCTCTTTCCATTAATACCTTTCAGGCATAAGGGAGAGACGGACACTGATTTTCAATTGTAAGTCTCTGGCCTAACCCCTTTATTAGGTACAAATATATTAAAT
>NW_022325924.1:0-3198 GCF_002776525.5 Piliocolobus tephrosceles | reverse complement strand
ATTTAATATATTTGTACCTAATAAAGGGGTTAGGCCAGAGACTTACAGTTGAAAATCAGTGTCCGTCTCTCCCTTATGCCTGAAAGGTATTAATGGAAAGAGAAAGAGACATAGCGTACAGAAAGTAGAAGCAAACAGTTCAGGAAAGATAAAATCTCTTGATATCAGACATTACATATTATGATACAGTTTTTAACAAATACAGTACAATGAAATGTTGTAAGAAAAACAAAGAACATACTGTAGAATGCTATGATTTATCACAATATGATCACATAAGATGTGATGCTTTGAGATGGGACATGGGACAATTTTGACACCTGAGATAATAATAAGAACATTCAGTGTGAGATCAGATTTCAGATAAAGTTTCTTGTATGTGGAAGGCTGGGATTAAGAAGGCAGGAAAAAGTGCTTACACCATTACTTCTAGCCAAAAGCAGAATTCAGCTTGGATATGCTATGAGTAAATGAGTTTAATGTAAGACAGAAAAACTGAAAAAAAGAATTGTACACAAGGGAATAATGTGAAAAGCCACTTCTTTCTGAATGAGTGAAATATTGGTGCTTGTTTTTTTCAGTATTTACATCTAAGGTTTTACCTCCTTCGGCATGAAAATAAAAAAAGTACATCTAATTAAATCCAAGTGATAGGACATAACGTAATCAATATCCTGAACAGCAAAAGAAGGTTATTTTAATTTTGAGGGCAAACAGATTACCAGTTACAATGGCAACTAAAATGCGTTTTTAAAAGATGTTGAAGGACATTGTCTTGGAGAAGCTTTTCAGTGTATGTTTGCACATGGCAGTTATCCCTGTGGATGTGGATGTGTGTGCGTTTGTGTGTGTAGCGTATGTGGGGCCTGCTTAAAAGCAATTATCATTGAGACTAACTATATTCGTGCTCAAAAATAATATATAAAGTACGCTCTAGGTTTTCTTACTAGTCTTTTTGTCTCACATATGTAGTCTACTGCAAGAAAAGGTCAGTTAATCAGCATCCATGAATTATCGTGTGCTTGTCTGTTTTAATGGTACATCTACCTGTCTCTCCTTCCCTTTCCCATCTCCCTTTCCAAGTATTATATGGCTAGATTTTATTTGATCACTCCATATTTTTACTATCTCTTTCTTCAGTTGTAATAAGATGAGTTTTAAAGTGTGAAACTTATTAAATATGTATTTAGTACATATTTTATGTATGTACTAAATATACATACATAAATATGTATTAGGCTGTTTATATATATATATATATATACATATAAATACATAATAAGTATATGTATAAATACGTAATAAACAATGTTGTTTATTATTATTCAGATGATTTAAATGTTTAAGAATGTGCTGCAAGGACAACCCATAGACATTTAATTCTTTGAACAATTCTGAAATATCATTTCCTATTAGGAAGTTGTGTGAGCACTGACAACCTCGCCCCTCTTCTTCCCTAGAGATTAATTTATTTCCTGCAGTGCTTGCTTTTCATGGAAATCTTACTCGTAAGCCTTCACCAACGGGAGATCTCATCAGCAGAAAGCTAATTATAAAACAAAACCGTGTACCATATTGAGAGGGAAAAACAGTTCTCTAGGCAAAGCAATCTTTTTGTTTTCTTTTTACTCTGCTCTGTGCTCCATCTATGGTTGAACAGAAATATTAACCCCTGGGAAAATATTCCACGAGGTGCTGGGGGATGGTAGAAAGTGCAAGTGTTGCAATGAGACAGACCCAAGACTCTTGTCACATTTGTTTGTGATTTTGTTTTCCTCTCTTTAAAATTAGAATAAAAATACTTATCTTACACGGAATTTCTTGTGTTTTAAAATATCGCTTAATGTGTATGCTAAAAATATATATTCTTGGGATCTATTCTATAGAGCAGAGTTGGAAAAGCATCATGGCCTATGGGTAAAATATTAATAGGTCCCATTGCTTGATTTTTATGGCTGGGGAGCCAGAAATGTTTATTTTTCATTTTCTTTTTTTCTTTGAGACTGAGTCTCGCTCTGCCACCCAGGCTGGAGCACAGTGGCCGGATCCCAGCTCACTGCAAGCTCCGCCTCCCGGGTTTACGCCATTCTCCTGCCTCAGCCTCCCGAGTAGCTGGGACTACAGGGGCCCGCCACCTCGCCCAGCTAGTTTTTTGTATTTTTAGTAGAGACGAGGTTTCACCGTGTTAGCCAGGATGGTCTCGATCTCCTGACCTCGTTATCCGCCCGCCTCGGCCTCCCAAAGTGCTGGGATTACAGGCTTTAGCCACCGCGCCTGGCCTGAGGCTGAGGCAGGAGAATGGCTTGAACTTGGGAGACAGAGGTTGCAGTCAGCCGAGATCGTGCCATTGCACTCCAGCCAGGGCGACTGAGGGAGATTCCATCTCAAAAAAAAAAAAAAAAAAAGAAAGAAAGAAAAGAGAAACTAATTTGGGCATTTTGTTTAACAAAGATTATCATAATGCAAAAGAGTACATACAGAGTTTAAAGACTAATGGTAATAAACACCCGTATACCTTTTGCCTAAGTTTTATCAGACAGACTTTGGTACCATGTGGTGACATTTAAAATACTATACAGTAGATGCTCTGACCATAGACATCAGCGATTAAATACCTATAAAGGGACTCTGAATATCTTACCTGTTCTTTTCCAGGTAGATTTGTGGCTTTTTAAAAAATCATATTTTTCTGATATAGAAAATTATAAGAGTTCTTTTAGTTTTTTTTTTTTTTTTTTTTTCAGTTTGCGTCTCTGGCAATTATTTTTACCAACAGTATTTTTTGTTTGCCTCTACATTTTCTTCTCTCTACCATATCATTTTTTAATATTGTTTGATGAAAAAGTTGAAAACATCAAAAAGTTGAAAGAATGGTGCAGTGAACACCTATGTATTCACCAACTTTGATTCAATAATTGTTAATATTTGTCTTGTTTTGTTTTTGTAACCCAATTTAACATATGAATTCTTCAATATGCCTAAGAAAAAATGTGCTCTGAAATAACAATTCCATAATCACATCTAAGAAAATAAGGTCATAACAGCATCTATTAATACTATCTAATTTTTCCTCTTATTTGTCTTTAATATAATAACTCAGTAGCAATGACATAATATTCTTATAGCAGTATTTATCTTCTTTACTTGCTTTGCTTAATGAAGACTTAAGCCCTTTTTACAGCCCCATTTTCTCTCCCC
>NW_022325923.1:0-3198 GCF_002776525.5 Piliocolobus tephrosceles | reverse complement strand
GGGGAGAGAAAATGGGGCTGTAAAAAGGGCTTAAGTCTTCATTAAGCAAAGCAAGTAAAGAAGATAAATACTGCTATAAGAATATTATGTCATTGCTACTGAGTTATTATATTAAAGACAAATAAGAGGAAAAATTAGATAGTATTAATAGATGCTGTTATGACCTTATTTTCTTAGATGTGATTATGGAATTGTTATTTCAGAGCACATTTTTTCTTAGGCATATTGAAGAATTCATATGTTAAATTGGGTTACAAAAACAAAACAAGACAAATATTAACAATTATTGAATCAAAGTTGGTGAATACATAGGTGTTCACTGCACCATTCTTTCAACTTTTTGATGTTTTCAACTTTTTCATCAAACAATATTAAAAAATGATATGGTAGAGAGAAGAAAATGTAGAGGCAAACAAAAAATACTGTTGGTAAAAATAATTGCCAGAGACGCAAACTGAAAAAAAAAAAAAAAAAAAAACTAAAAGAACTCTTATAATTTTCTATATCAGAAAAATATGATTTTTTAAAAAGCCACAAATCTACCTGGAAAAGAACAGGTAAGATATTCAGAGTCCCTTTATAGGTATTTAATCGCTGATGTCTATGGTCAGAGCATCTACTGTATAGTATTTTAAATGTCACCACATGGTACCAAAGTCTGTCTGATAAAACTTAGGCAAAAGGTATACGGGTGTTTATTACCATTAGTCTTTAAACTCTGTATGTACTCTTTTGCATTATGATAATCTTTGTTAAACAAAATGCCCAAATTAGTTTCTCTTTTCTTTCTTTCTTTTTTTTTTTTTTTTTTTGAGATGGAATCTCCCTCAGTCGCCCTGGCTGGAGTGCAATGGCACGATCTCGGCTGACTGCAACCTCTGTCTCCCAAGTTCAAGCCATTCTCCTGCCTCAGCCTCAGGCCAGGCGCGGTGGCTAAAGCCTGTAATCCCAGCACTTTGGGAGGCCGAGGCGGGCGGATAACGAGGTCAGGAGATCGAGACCATCCTGGCTAACACGGTGAAACCTCGTCTCTACTAAAAATACAAAAAACTAGCTGGGCGAGGTGGCGGGCCCCTGTAGTCCCAGCTACTCGGGAGGCTGAGGCAGGAGAATGGCGTAAACCCGGGAGGCGGAGCTTGCAGTGAGCTGGGATCCGGCCACTGTGCTCCAGCCTGGGTGGCAGAGCGAGACTCAGTCTCAAAGAAAAAAAGAAAATGAAAAATAAACATTTCTGGCTCCCCAGCCATAAAAATCAAGCAATGGGACCTATTAATATTTTACCCATAGGCCATGATGCTTTTCCAACTCTGCTCTATAGAATAGATCCCAAGAATATATATTTTTAGCATACACATTAAGCGATATTTTAAAACACAAGAAATTCCGTGTAAGATAAGTATTTTTATTCTAATTTTAAAGAGAGGAAAACAAAATCACAAACAAATGTGACAAGAGTCTTGGGTCTGTCTCATTGCAACACTTGCACTTTCTACCATCCCCCAGCACCTCGTGGAATATTTTCCCAGGGGTTAATATTTCTGTTCAACCATAGATGGAGCACAGAGCAGAGTAAAAAGAAAACAAAAAGATTGCTTTGCCTAGAGAACTGTTTTTCCCTCTCAATATGGTACACGGTTTTGTTTTATAATTAGCTTTCTGCTGATGAGATCTCCCGTTGGTGAAGGCTTACGAGTAAGATTTCCATGAAAAGCAAGCACTGCAGGAAATAAATTAATCTCTAGGGAAGAAGAGGGGCGAGGTTGTCAGTGCTCACACAACTTCCTAATAGGAAATGATATTTCAGAATTGTTCAAAGAATTAAATGTCTATGGGTTGTCCTTGCAGCACATTCTTAAACATTTAAATCATCTGAATAATAATAAACAACATTGTTTATTACGTATTTATACATATACTTATTATGTATTTATATGTATATATATATATATATATAAACAGCCTAATACATATTTATGTATGTATATTTAGTACATACATAAAATATGTACTAAATACATATTTAATAAGTTTCACACTTTAAAACTCATCTTATTACAACTGAAGAAAGAGATAGTAAAAATATGGAGTGATCAAATAAAATCTAGCCATATAATACTTGGAAAGGGAGATGGGAAAGGGAAGGAGAGACAGGTAGATGTACCATTAAAACAGACAAGCACACGATAATTCATGGATGCTGATTAACTGACCTTTTCTTGCAGTAGACTACATATGTGAGACAAAAAGACTAGTAAGAAAACCTAGAGCGTACTTTATATATTATTTTTGAGCACGAATATAGTTAGTCTCAATGATAATTGCTTTTAAGCAGGCCCCACATACGCTACACACACAAACGCACACACATCCACATCCACAGGGATAACTGCCATGTGCAAACATACACTGAAAAGCTTCTCCAAGACAATGTCCTTCAACATCTTTTAAAAACGCATTTTAGTTGCCATTGTAACTGGTAATCTGTTTGCCCTCAAAATTAAAATAACCTTCTTTTGCTGTTCAGGATATTGATTACGTTATGTCCTATCACTTGGATTTAATTAGATGTACTTTTTTTATTTTCATGCCGAAGGAGGTAAAACCTTAGATGTAAATACTGAAAAAAACAAGCACCAATATTTCACTCATTCAGAAAGAAGTGGCTTTTCACATTATTCCCTTGTGTACAATTCTTTTTTTCAGTTTTTCTGTCTTACATTAAACTCATTTACTCATAGCATATCCAAGCTGAATTCTGCTTTTGGCTAGAAGTAATGGTGTAAGCACTTTTTCCTGCCTTCTTAATCCCAGCCTTCCACATACAAGAAACTTTATCTGAAATCTGATCTCACACTGAATGTTCTTATTATTATCTCAGGTGTCAAAATTGTCCCATGTCCCATCTCAAAGCATCACATCTTATGTGATCATATTGTGATAAATCATAGCATTCTACAGTATGTTCTTTGTTTTTCTTACAACATTTCATTGTACTGTATTTGTTAAAAACTGTATCATAATATGTAATGTCTGATATCAAGAGATTTTATCTTTCCTGAACTGTTTGCTTCTACTTTCTGTACGCTATGTCTCTTTCTCTTTCCATTAATACCTTTCAGGCATAAGGGAGAGACGGACACTGATTTTCAACTGTAAGTCTCTGGCCTAACCCCTTTATTAGGTACAAATATATTAAAT
>NW_022325922.1:0-1128 GCF_002776525.5 Piliocolobus tephrosceles | reverse complement strand
GTTTCCTCCCCTCTACACTCAAGTTTCTCAATACAATTGCCAGAATGGTTTTTGCAAAATTTAGAATTTATTTCATTCTTTTGTTCAAATTCTTCTAGTGTATCCCCATTATTTTTACCTCATAGAAAAAGCCACTATTCTGGCTGGGCATGGTGGTTCACACCTGTAATCTTGGCACTTTGGGAGGCTGAGGCAGATAATTTGAGGGTAGGAGTCCCAGACTAGGCTGGTCAACATGGTGAAACCCTGTCTCTATTAAAAATACAAAAAAATTAGCTGGGCATGATGGTGCGCACCTGTAATCCCAGCTGCTCAAGATGCTGAGGCATGAGAATCACTTGAACACAGAAGGTGGAGGCTGCAGTGAGCTGAGGTTGCGCCACTGCACTCCACCCTGGGTGACAGAGCAAGACTCTGTCTCAAAAATAAAAAATAAAAAATAAAGCCACTGTTCAGATCACTTGAGCTCAGGAGTTCAAGACCAGCCTGAGCAATATAATGACACCCTGTCTCTACAGAAAATAAAAAGTTTATCCAGGCTTGGTGGCACATGCCTGTAATCCCAGCTACTCAGGAGTCTGAGCTGGTAGGATCACTTGAGTCCCAGAGGTGGAGGTTTCAGTGAGTGATGATTGCACCACTGCACTCCAGCCTGGACGATAAAGTGAGACCCTGTCTGAAAAAGAAAAGAAGGCCGGGCGTGGTGGCTCATGCCTGTAATCCCGGTACTTTGGGAGGCCAAGGCGGGCGGATCATGATGTCAGGAGTTCGAGACCAGCCTGACCAACATGGTGAAACCCCCGTCTCTACTAAAAATACAAAATTAGCTGGGTGTGGTGGCACACGCCTATAATCCCAGCTACTCAGGAGGCTGAGGCAGAAGAATCGCTTGAACCCAGGAGGTGCAGGTTGCAGTGAGCTGAGATTGTGCCACTACATTCCAGCCTGGATGACAGAGCGAGACTTCATCTCAAAAAAAGAAAATAAAAGAAAAGAAAAAGCCAGTGATCACAATGACTTACAGTACTCTACCACATCATGTCTCCAATTACATCTCTTATCCCCTCTTCTTGAGAAGAGTGGACCCATCACATATGCTCCTATGTTAGGAGGTTTACATGGGCAGTT
>NW_022325921.1:0-2353 GCF_002776525.5 Piliocolobus tephrosceles | reverse complement strand
TTCAAGACACATGTTCCTACAAAGATAGCTCAAAACTACTCACCAAGTTACATGCTAAAAGCACATGCATTGTAAGAATGCTACATGATATTTTTTAAGCATCTGTATCCAATACTTTAGCATACTGGCAGTATTCCCTTCAGGTGCTGTATGCCTAAATTATTACATGTTTAGTCATTCATTTTAGAATTTATGACTTGCTTTAGACAAAAAATATATTTAAACATAAGCTACTAAATTAATGACTTAGGGGAAAAGTTACTAAGTTAACTTGGAAGTTAAACTTTGCAAACTGAATTTGTTGGACCTCATGCAAGCTAGATGATCCGTTTTTTAAATTATTTGTTGTGTGTTTCCCTCGAGGATGGAAATCTCTTTACTCTCATCCACTGTGTACACTGCGACCAGCGCCTCTCGTCCACCGCGCCACAGCGCAGCCTGCAATTCACCCTGTGCCACGCTTTCCACACCTTACCTGAAAGTCTCTAAGTATAACCAAGAAGGAAATGAAAAGCAGATAAATGACCTCCACTCCCACATCCAGCACGCAAATGTTAAACATTCATCATAGTAAAACCAAAAACCCATGTTAGCTCACGACTGTAACTGGTAGAGTTACGTGCACGGCAATTTTAAAAGTCTAGTTAAGTGAAAGCCTAATTGAGACTCTCAAGAAATACAAAGTTTATACAAAAAGACATCTGCAAACAACGACAGTGAGGAGAGGACTTCACTCTGCATCCAGCCTGTCCTGGAAGCCACGGCCAAATGCCAGGTTGTACGGATCCGAAAAGCCGGAAAAACAAGCGTTGAAATGTGTACAGTCTCAGCAATGTACAAATTTGATGTAGGATGCTCAGAAACCTTCAATTTCCAATCAGAAAACAGTAACACAAGCAAGTTTCCCAGCAGTGTTCCAAGGACAAAACTTCTCCATAGTAGCCAAATATATAGAGAGATTTTAACATGACTTCCACTCATCTGAAAGTCACAGATGTGGCTTTTCCTTCATTAAAAGATCCAAATGATCCACAAGCCAGGTTTAATAATCACGTTGGTCCAGGTGGGAAAATGACCCCTCAGTCTCCCTTCCCTCAAAGACCAGGGCAGCCAGGGAACTGCGCTCTCCAGTAAATGACAGCCGGCAGGATTCCCTAAATAAGCAGCCGGAAGATTCCCATCTCGCAGAGCGCGCCTTTCAAGACTCAAGATGTCCCCGCTCCCTGAATGTCCTACAAAGAACAGACTACCCAATTGAGGACTGAGGCAGTAAAGAAACATGTTTTCGGCCGGGTGCGGCGGCTCACGCTTCTAATCCCAGCACTTTGGGAGGACGAGGCAGGCGGATCACAAGGTCAGGAGATCGAGACCATCCTGACTAACACGGTGAAACCCCCGTCTCTACCAAAAATACAAAAAATTAGCCAGGCGTGGTAGTGGGCACCTGTAGTCCCAGCTACTCCGGAGGCTGAGGCCGGAGAATGGCGTGAAGCTGGGAGGCAGAGTTTGCAGTGAGCCGAAATCGTGCCACTGCACTCCAGTCTGGGCGACAGAACAAGAGTCTGTGTCAAAAAATTAAAATAAATAAAATTTAAAATGTTTTCAGCAAATAGCATCAGCAACCCACAAATGAGAGGTACTGTTTTCATTCTAGGAGGGAAACACTACAAAGCACGTACATTTTAACCCTGTAAGTGAATTCTTTGGGCGTTCCTGTGTCCGCTATCAAATGCAGCACATCACCTCAGAAGGCAAAGTTCTATAAGTCACATCCAAGGAGGGGAAAAATCATTCTAAGTTTTAGCAATCCAGTGAGAACCCGATCCAGAGAAGCCTACTTGTTCCAAACTGTAAGCTACAATGTCATGAAAACAAAGGGATGATTAAGAAAATTTCAATGCTAATAAAAGACAAAAATGTCATTGGATTTATTCTACTCTACACAGCAGCCGCCGGCAGTTCACCCATACGTTATGATCGTTGCTGTTTTTCAGGCAGGGTCCAAACTCTGTCAACAAGGCTTGACAGCTAGGGTGTGATCTCCACTCACTGCAAGCTCCGCCTCCCAGGCTCAAGGGATTCTCTTCAGCCTCTGGAGTAGCTGGGACTACAGGTGTGAGCCATCACGCCCAGCTAATTTGTGTGTTTTCAGTAGAGATGGGATTTCACCAGGTTGCCCAGGCTGGTTCCCTGGGTCTCAATCTCCCAGGCTCAAGCAATCCGCCCGCCTCGGCCTCCCAAAGGGCTGGGATTACTAAGCGTGAGCCATCACGCCAGGCCCCTTTTTTTCTTTTCTTTTTAAGTGATTAATGTGCTTCAGAGTCTCGTAAGCATTTAAAAAAAAAAAAAAAAA
>NW_022325920.1:0-1128 GCF_002776525.5 Piliocolobus tephrosceles | reverse complement strand
AACTGCCCATGTAAACCTCCTAACATAGGAGCATATGTGATGGGTCCACTCTTCTCAAGAAGAGGGGATAAGAGATGTAATTGGAGACATGATGTGGTAGAGTACTGTAAGTCATTGTGATCACTGGCTTTTTCTTTTCTTTTATTTTCTTTTTTTGAGATGAAGTCTCGCTCTGTCATCCAGGCTGGAATGTAGTGGCACAATCTCAGCTCACTGCAACCTGCACCTCCTGGGTTCAAGCGATTCTTCTGCCTCAGCCTCCTGAGTAGCTGGGATTATAGGCGTGTGCCACCACACCCAGCTAATTTTGTATTTTTAGTAGAGACGGGGGTTTCACCATGTTGGTCAGGCTGGTCTCGAACTCCTGACATCATGATCCGCCCGCCTTGGCCTCCCAAAGTACCGGGATTACAGGCATGAGCCACCACGCCCGGCCTTCTTTTCTTTTTCAGACAGGGTCTCACTTTATCGTCCAGGCTGGAGTGCAGTGGTGCAATCATCACTCACTGAAACCTCCACCTCTGGGACTCAAGTGATCCTACCAGCTCAGACTCCTGAGTAGCTGGGATTACAGGCATGTGCCACCAAGCCTGGATAAACTTTTTATTTTCTGTAGAGACAGGGTGTCATTATATTGCTCAGGCTGGTCTTGAACTCCTGAGCTCAAGTGATCTGAACAGTGGCTTTATTTTTTATTTTTTATTTTTGAGACAGAGTCTTGCTCTGTCACCCAGGGTGGAGTGCAGTGGCGCAACCTCAGCTCACTGCAGCCTCCACCTTCTGTGTTCAAGTGATTCTCATGCCTCAGCATCTTGAGCAGCTGGGATTACAGGTGCGCACCATCATGCCCAGCTAATTTTTTTGTATTTTTAATAGAGACAGGGTTTCACCATGTTGACCAGCCTAGTCTGGGACTCCTACCCTCAAATTATCTGCCTCAGCCTCCCAAAGTGCCAAGATTACAGGTGTGAACCACCATGCCCAGCCAGAATAGTGGCTTTTTCTATGAGGTAAAAATAATGGGGATACACTAGAAGAATTTGAACAAAAGAATGAAATAAATTCTAAATTTTGCAAAAACCATTCTGGCAATTGTATTGAGAAACTTGAGTGTAGAGGGGAGGAAAC
>NW_022325919.1:0-3052 GCF_002776525.5 Piliocolobus tephrosceles | reverse complement strand
TACTCTTTATTTTGCTTGTTGCCTGACTCCCCCTACCCCTACCCTTGAATAAAAGCTCTTATGTAAGTAAAAGAGATTTTTCTCTGTGTTCTTTGTTAATATATATTCCAACTTCCTGGAAGAGTCTAAATAATTAAATAGGCTCTAAATATGTGTTGATAGGATTATAGTTCTTTTTTGTTTGTTTCCCTGGAATTTCCAATTGCTGCTTGCTTCTCTTTTACCACTTTTTTCATATTTTATATCTCATTATCCTCTTAAGTTTCCTGGAGACTACTCTGTTTTTTTTTTTTTTTTTTTGAGATGGAGTCTCACTCTGTCACCAGGCTGGAATACGCTGGTGCTATCTCAGCTCACTCCAACCTCTGCCTCTTGGGTTCAAGCAGTTCTCCTGCCTCAGCCTCCCAAGTAGCTGGGATTACAGGCCCATGCCTGGCTAATTTGTTTGTATTTTTAGTAGAGACGGAGTTTCACCATATTGGCCAGGCTGGTCTTGAACTTCAGACCTTGTAATCCACCTACCTTGGCCTCTCAGAGTGCTGGGATTACAGGTGTGAGCCACCGTGCCCGGCTGAGACTACACTTTTTACAATACAAAGGTGGAATTAAAAAATGAAAATACAGTACCAGTAAATGTATTAAATGGTGTTGAATTTTGTTAGTAATTAGGAGAGCAGATAACAGTAAGATCCTTTTTTTTTTTTTTTGAGACAGAGTTTTGCTCCGTCGCCCAGCCTGGAGTGTCGTTGCATGACCTCGGCTCACTACAACCTCCGTCTCCCAGGTTCAAGTGATTCTCATGCCCTCAGCTTGGTGAGTAGTTTAGATTACAGATATGCACTACCTTGCCCGGTTAATTTGTGTACTTTTAGCAGAGACGGGGTTTCACCATGTTGGCCAGGCTGGTCTCGAACTCCCGACCTCAGGTGATCCACCCACCTCGGCCTCCCAAAGTGCTGGGATTACAGTCATGAGCCAACGCATCCAGCCTATCTTTTTCTTATCAAGTTAATGAAAATCAAATTTTTAAATGAAAGGCAGCACAGTTTAACAAGGGTAAAGGAGTTACACTTTCATCACTCTTTGGGACTATACATTGTTATACCATTTCTGAACAGAAATTTGGAAATGTGAATTAGCCATATGCTTTAAAACTCAACATAAGTGATCATTCCATAATTTATTATAAAACAAAAATATGGACTGAATCTGAATAGCAATGGAGAATTATTAAACTGCACTTTGGTGATATAATCATGCAGTTAAAATTCTGTGCACTCATTGAAGAAAACTTGGAGAATTGTAGTGCCATGGAAAAAGATTTTTAAAGGGGTTTTGTAGATAGCAAGTTCCTATAAATAAATTTAATGTTGATAAATGTGTATATATGGGGAAAAATAGGACGTGATCACTACTCTCATTTTGTGTGGTGGAATTGACATATTTTCTGTGATGAACAAATACTACTTGAATATTTCAAAAGGTTTTTCAAAAATATAAGTTTTGGATGAGACAGTTTTGAAAGTGATAGCTCTCAAGATAAATACTCAAATAATGTGGGTTATATTGTGAGCAGATTTTTCAATCATCAAAAATAAGTAAATGACTAGATTCGAAAGAGAAATTCCCTCTCATTCTTTCTTTTTTGAGACAGTTTTACTCTGTTGCCCAGGCTGGGCAGTAGCATGCTCATGGCTCACTGCCGCGTCGAACTCCTGGCTCACATGATTCTCCCACCTTAGTTCCCTGAGTAGCAAGGACTACAGGTGTGCACCACCACACCTGGCTAATTTTTAAATTTTTTGTAGAGATGCAGTCTCACTATGTTGCCCAGGCTGATCTCAAACTCCTGGACTTACGCCTGGGAAGCATCCTCTTGCCTCCCCCTCAAAGTGATGGGATTACAGATATGAACCACCACACCCAGCCATTAGAACATTTGCTTCACTTTGTATTTAATAACCCCTTTATTGAAATATAGTTCACAGGCCATACAATTAGACACTTTAAAGTACAGGCATGCTTTGTTTTTTTTTTTTTTGCACTTCACTTCACTGCACAGATAGTGCCTTACGCCAAGCAAGCCTATCAGCACTGCTTTCCCAACAGCATGTGCCACTTTGTCTTTCTGTCACATTTTGGTAATTCTTACAGTATTTCCAACTTTTTCATTATTACAACGTCAGTTTTGGTGATCTGTGATCAGTGATCTTTGATAATACTATTGTACATGTTTCAGTTCACCTTGAATTGTGCCCACAGAAGATGACGAGATAATTATAAATATTGTTTGTGTTCTGATCACTCTACCAAACTGCCATTCCCCTGTCTCTGTCCCACTTTTTGGGCCTCCCTAGTCCCTGAGACAAAATACTGAAATTAGGCCAATTGTGCCAGGTGCAGTGGCTCAAGCCTGTAATCCCAGCACTTTGGGAGGCTGAGGTGGGTGGACCATTTGAGGTCAGGAGTTTGAAACCAGCCTGGCCAGCATGGCAAAACCCCATCTCTACTAAAAATACACAAAATAGCCAGGTGTGGTGGTGCAGGCTTACAATCCCAGTGACTTGGGAGACTAAGGGCATGAGAATCACTTGAACCAGAGAGGCGGATGTTGCAATGACCTGAGAACATGCCACTGCACTCCAGCCTGGGGGACAGAGTGAGACTCTGTCTCAAGAAAAAAGAAAAGAAAATAAAAGAAAAAAGAAAGGAAATTAGACCAATTACGTGCGCAGTGGCTCACACCTGTAATCCCAGCACTTTGGGAAGCCGAGGTAGGCAGATCACCTGAGATCAGGAGTTCAAGACCAGAACGGCCAACATGGTAAAACCCTATCTCTACTAAAAATACAAAAATTAACTGGGCATGGTGGCAGGCACCTGTGATCCCAGCTACTCGGAAGGCTGAGGCAGGAGAATCTCTTGTACCCAGGAGGCAGGTTACAGTGAGCTGAGATTATGCCACTGCACTCCAGCCTGGGTGACAGAGTGAGACTCCATCTCCAAAAAAATAAAAAAGAATAATGAAATTAGGCCAATTAATAATTGTGCT
>NW_022325918.1:0-3051 GCF_002776525.5 Piliocolobus tephrosceles | reverse complement strand
AGCACAATTATTAATTGGCCTAATTTCATTATTCTTTTTTATTTTTTTGGAGATGGAGTCTCACTCTGTCACCCAGGCTGGAGTGCAGTGGCATAATCTCAGCTCACTGTAACCTGCCTCCTGGGTACAAGAGATTCTCCTGCCTCAGCCTTCCGAGTAGCTGGGATCACAGGTGCCTGCCACCATGCCCAGTTAATTTTTGTATTTTTAGTAGAGATAGGGTTTTACCATGTTGGCCGTTCTGGTCTTGAACTCCTGATCTCAGGTGATCTGCCTACCTCGGCTTCCCAAAGTGCTGGGATTACAGGTGTGAGCCACTGCGCACGTAATTGGTCTAATTTCCTTTCTTTTTTCTTTTATTTTCTTTTCTTTTTTCTTGAGACAGAGTCTCACTCTGTCCCCCAGGCTGGAGTGCAGTGGCATGTTCTCAGGTCATTGCAACATCCGCCTCTCTGGTTCAAGTGATTCTCATGCCCTTAGTCTCCCAAGTCACTGGGATTGTAAGCCTGCACCACCACACCTGGCTATTTTGTGTATTTTTAGTAGAGATGGGGTTTTGCCATGCTGGCCAGGCTGGTTTCAAACTCCTGACCTCAAATGGTCCACCCACCTCAGCCTCCCAAAGTGCTGGGATTACAGGCTTGAGCCACTGCACCTGGCACAATTGGCCTAATTTCAGTATTTTGTCTCAGGGACTAGGGAGGCCCAAAAAGTGGGACAGAGACAGGGGAATGGCAGTTTGGTAGAGTGATCAGAACACAAACAATATTTATAATTATCTCGTCATCTTCTGTGGGCACAATTCAAGGTGAACTGAAACATGTACAATAGTATTATCAAAGATCACTGATCACAGATCACCAAAACTGACGTTGTAATAATGAAAAAGTTGGAAATACTGTAAGAATTACCAAAATGTGACAGAAAGACAAAGTGGCACATGCTGTTGGGAAAGCAGTGCTGATAGGCTTGCTTGGCGTAAGGCACTATCTGTGCAGTGAAGTGAAGTGCAAAAAAAAAAAAAACAAAGCATGCCTGTACTTTAAAGTGTCTAATTGTATGGCCTGTGAACTATATTTCAATAAAGGGGTTATTAAATACAAAGTGAAGCAAATGTTCTAATGGCTGGGTGTGGTGGTTCATATCTGTAATCCCATCACTTTGAGGGGGAGGCAAGAGGATGCTTCCCAGGCGTAAGTCCAGGAGTTTGAGATCAGCCTGGGCAACATAGTGAGACTGCATCTCTACAAAAAATTTAAAAATTAGCCAGGTGTGGTGGTGCACACCTGTAGTCCTTGCTACTCAGGGAACTAAGGTGGGAGAATCATGTGAGCCAGGAGTTCGACGCGGCAGTGAGCCATGAGCATGCTACTGCCCAGCCTGGGCAACAGAGTAAAACTGTCTCAAAAAAGAAAGAATGAGAGGGAATTTCTCTTTCGAATCTAGTCATTTACTTATTTTTGATGATTGAAAAATCTGCTCACAATATAACCCACATTATTTGAGTATTTATCTTGAGAGCTATCACTTTCAAAACTGTCTCATCCAAAACTTATATTTTTGAAAAACCTTTTGAAATATTCAAGTAGTATTTGTTCATCACAGAAAATATGTCAATTCCACCACACAAAATGAGAGTAGTGATCACGTCCTATTTTTCCCCATATATACACATTTATCAACATTAAATTTATTTATAGGAACTTGCTATCTACAAAACCCCTTTAAAAATCTTTTTCCATGGCACTACAATTCTCCAAGTTTTCTTCAATGAGTGCACAGAATTTTAACTGCATGATTATATCACCAAAGTGCAGTTTAATAATTCTCCATTGCTATTCAGATTCAGTCCATATTTTTGTTTTATAATAAATTATGGAATGATCACTTATGTTGAGTTTTAAAGCATATGGCTAATTCACATTTCCAAATTTCTGTTCAGAAATGGTATAACAATGTATAGTCCCAAAGAGTGATGAAAGTGTAACTCCTTTACCCTTGTTAAACTGTGCTGCCTTTCATTTAAAAATTTGATTTTCATTAACTTGATAAGAAAAAGATAGGCTGGATGCGTTGGCTCATGACTGTAATCCCAGCACTTTGGGAGGCCGAGGTGGGTGGATCACCTGAGGTCGGGAGTTCGAGACCAGCCTGGCCAACATGGTGAAACCCCGTCTCTGCTAAAAGTACACAAATTAACCGGGCAAGGTAGTGCATATCTGTAATCTAAACTACTCACCAAGCTGAGGGCATGAGAATCACTTGAACCTGGGAGACGGAGGTTGTAGTGAGCCGAGGTCATGCAACGACACTCCAGGCTGGGCGACGGAGCAAAACTCTGTCTCAAAAAAAAAAAAAAGGATCTTACTGTTATCTGCTCTCCTAATTACTAACAAAATTCAACACCATTTAATACATTTACTGGTACTGTATTTTCATTTTTTAATTCCACCTTTGTATTGTAAAAAGTGTAGTCTCAGCCGGGCACGGTGGCTCACACCTGTAATCCCAGCACTCTGAGAGGCCAAGGTAGGTGGATTACAAGGTCTGAAGTTCAAGACCAGCCTGGCCAATATGGTGAAACTCCGTCTCTACTAAAAATACAAACAAATTAGCCAGGCATGGGCCTGTAATCCCAGCTACTTGGGAGGCTGAGGCAGGAGAACTGCTTGAACCCAGGAGGCAGAGGTTGGAGTGAGCTGAGATAGCACCAGCGTATTCCAGCCTGGTGACAGAGTGAGACTCCATCTCAAAAAAAAAAAAAAAAAAACAGAGTAGTCTCCAGGAAACTTAAGAGGATAATGAGATATAAAATATGAAAAAAGTGGTAAAAGAGAAGCAAGCAGCAATTGGAAATTCCAGGGAAACAAACAAAAAAGAACTATAATCCTATCAACACATATTTAGAGCCTATTTAATTATTTAGACTCTTCCAGGAAGTTGGAATATATATTAACAAAGAACACAGAGAAAAATCTCTTTTACTTACATAAGAGCTTTTATTCAAGGGTAGGGGTAGGGGGAGTCAGGCAACAAGCAAAATAAAGAGTA
>NW_022325917.1:0-4599 GCF_002776525.5 Piliocolobus tephrosceles | reverse complement strand
CTTTCTTATCATTCAGGCTAAAACCCAGGAGTCATCCTTGACTCCTTTCTTTCTGCGATACCCTGCTTCCAATCAGAAAGTCATATTTGCTCTGTTTTCATAACTTATCCAGAATCAGTCCACTTCTTACCAATTCCACTAATTTGACTATAATCCAAGCCACAGTATCTCTTTCCTAGATTATATTAATAGACCCCTAACCTGTTTCCATGTTTCCTCCCCTCTACACTCAAGTTTCTCAATACAATTGCCAGAATGGTTTTTGCAAAATTTAGAATTTATTTCATTCTTTTGTTCAAATTCTTCTAGTGTATCCCCATTATTTTTACCTCATAGAAAAAGCCACTATTCTGGCTGGGCATGGTGGTTCACACCTGTAATCTTGGCACTTTGGGAGGCTGAGGCAGACAATTTGAGGGTAGGAGTCCCAGACTAGGCTGGCCAACATGGTGAAACCCTGTCTCTATTAAAAATACAAAAAATTTAGCTGGGCATGATGGTGCGCACCTGTAATCCCAGCTGCTCAAGATGCTGAGGCATGAGAATCACTTGAACACAGAAGGTGGAGGCTGCAGTGAGCTGAGGTTGCGCCACTGCACTCCACCCTGGGTGACAGAGCAAGACTCTGTCTCAAAAATAAAAAATAAAAAATAAAGCCACTGTTCAGATCACTTGAGCTCAGGAGTTCAAGACCAGCCTGAGCAATATAATGACACCCTGTCTCTACAGAAAATAAAAAGTTTATCCAGGCTTGGTGGCACATGCCTGTAATCCCAGCTACTCAGGAGTCTGAGCTGGTAGGATCACTTGAGTCCCAGAGGTGGAGGTTTCAGTGAGTGATGATTGCACCACTGCACTCCAGCCTGGACGATAAAGTGAGACCCTGTCTGAAAAAGAAAAGAAGGCCGGGCGTGGTGGCTCATGCCTGTAATCCCAGTACTTTGGGAGGCCAAGGCGGGCGGATCATGATGTCAGGAGTTCGAGACCAGCCTGACCAACATGGTGAAACCCCCGTCTCTACTAAAAATACAAAATTAGCTGGGTGTGGTGGCACACGCCTATAATCCCAGCTACTCAGGAGGCTGAGGCAGAAGAATCGCTTGAACCCAGGAGGTGCAGGTTGCAGTGAGCTGAGATTGTGCCACTACATTCCAGCCTGGATGACAGAGCGAGACTTCATCTCAAAAAAAGAAAATAAAAGAAAAGAAAAAGCCAGTGATCACAATGACTTACAGTACTCTACCACATCATGTCTCCAATTACATCTCTTATCCCCTCTTCTTGAGAAGAGTGGACCCATCACATATGCTCCTATGTTAGGAGGTTTACATGGGCAGTTCTTTCTGCTCGCAGGGTCTTTCCTGGAGATCCACCTTCCTTAATTTCTCATATATGAAGACTGCTCAAGTATCACTTTGTCTGTGAAGCGTGTTCTGCACCCTACTTTATGTAAAATTGCAGTCTTCTGCCCTCCCTTACTGCGCATTTCTGGTCTCTTCTTATCCTTCCCTATTGTTTTTCCCACAGAATTTATGACCTATTTTATTACGTACTCTTTATTTTGCTTGTTGCCTGACTCCCCCTACCCCTACCCTTGAATAAAAGCTCTTATGTAAGTAAAAGAGATTTTTCTCTGTGTTCTTTGTTAATATATATTCCAACTTCCTGGAAGAGTCTAAATAATTAAATAGGCTCTAAATATGTGTTGATAGGATTATAGTTCTTCTTTGTTTGTTTCCCTGGAATTTCCAATTGCTGCTTGCTTCTCTTTTACCACTTTTTTCATATTTTATATCTCATTATCCTCTTAAGTTTCCTGGAGACTACTCTGTTTTTTTTTTTTTTTTTTTGAGATGGAGTCTCACTCTGTCACCAGGCTGGAATACGCTGGTGCTATCTCAGCTCACTCCAACCTCTGCCTCCTGGGTTCAAGCAGTTCTCCTGCCTCAGCCTCCCAAGTAGCTGGGATTACAGGCCCATGCCTGGCTAATTTGTTTGTATTTTTAGTAGAGACGGAGTTTCACCATATTGGCCAGGCTGGTCTTGAACTTCAGACCTTGTAATCCACCTACCTTGGCCTCTCAGAGTGCTGGGATTACAGGTGTGAGCCACCGTGCCCGGCTGAGACTACACTTTTTACAATACAAAGGTGGAATTAAAAAATGAAAATACAGTACCAGTAAATGTATTAAATGGTGTTGAATTTTGTTAGTAATTAGGAGAGCAGATAACAGTAAGATCCTTTTTTTTTTTTTTGAGACAGAGTTTTGCTCCGTCGCCCAGCCTGGAGTGTCGTTGCATGACCTCGGCTCACTACAACCTCCGTCTCCCAGGTTCAAGTGATTCTCATGCCCTCAGCTTGGTGAGTAGTTTAGATTACAGATATGCACTACCTTGCCCGGTTAATTTGTGTACTTTTAGCAGAGACGGGGTTTCACCATGTTGGCCAGGCTGGTCTCGAACTCCCGACCTCAGGTGATCCACCCACCTCCGCCTCCCAAAGTGCTGGGATTACAGTCATGAGCCAACGCATCCAGCCTATCTTTTTCTTATCAAGTTAATGAAAATCAAATTTTTAAATGAAAGGCAGCACAGTTTAACAAGGGTAAAGGAGTTACACTTTCATCACTCTTTGGGACTATACATTGTTATACCATTTCTGAACAGAAATTTGGAAATGTGAATTAGCCATATGCTTTAAAACTCAACATAAGTGATTATTCCATAATTTATTATAAAACAAAAATATGGACTGAATCTGAATAGCAATGGAGAATTATCAAACTGCACTTTGGTGATGTAGTCATGTAGTTAAAATTCTGTGCACCCATTGAAGAAAACTTGGAGAATTGTAGTGCCATGGAAAAAGATTTTTAAAGGGGTTTTGTAGATAGCAAGTTCCTATAAATAAATTTAATGTTGATAAGTGTGTATATATGGGGAAAAATAGGACATGATCACTACTCTCATTTTGTGTGGTGGAATTGACATATTTTCTGTGATGAACAAATACTACTTGAATATTTCAAAAGGTTTTTCAAAAATATAAGTTTTGGATGAGACAGTTTTGAAAGTGATAGCTCTCAAGATAAATACTCAAATAATGTGGGTTATATTGTGAGCAGATTTTTCAATCATCAAAAATAAGTAAATGACTAGATTCGAAAGAGAAATTCCCTCTCATTCTTTCTTTTTTGAGACAGTTTTACTCTGTTGCCCAGGCTGGGCAGTAGCATGCTCATGGCTCACTGCCGCGTCGAACTCCTGGCTCACATGATTCTCCCACCTTAGTTCCCTGAGTAGCAAGGACTACAGGTGTGCACCACCACACCTGGCTAATTTTTAAATTTTTTGTAGAGATGCAGTCTCACTATGTTGCCCAGGCTGATCTCAAACTCCTGGACTTACGCCTGGGAAGCCTCCTCTTGCTTCCCCCTCAAAGTGATGGGATTACAGATATGAACCACCACATCCAGCCATTAGAACATTTGCTTCACTTTGTATTTAATAACCCCTTTATTGAAATATAATTCACAGGCCATACAATTAGACACTTTAAAGTACAGGCATGCTTTGTTTTTTTTTTTTTTGCACTTCACTTCACTGCACAGATAGTGCCTTACGCCAAGCAAGCCTATCAGCACCGCTTTCCCAACAGCATGTGCCACTTTGTCTTTCTGTCACATTTTGGTAATTCTTACAGTATTTCCAACTTTTTCATTATTACAATGTCAGTTTTGGTGATCTGTGATCAGTGATCTTTGATAATACTATTGTACATGTTTCAGTTCACCTTGAATTGTGCCCACAGAAGATGACGAGATAATTATAAATATTGTTTGTGTTCTGATCACTCTACCAAACTGCCATTCCCCTGTCTCTGTCCCACTTATTGGGCCTCCCTAGTCCCTGAGACAAAATACTGAAATTAGGCCAATTGTGCCAGGTGTGGTGGCTCAAGCCTGTAATCCCAGCACTTTGGGAGGCTGAGGTGGGTGGACCATTTGAGGTCAGGAGTTTGAAACCAGCCTGGCCAGCATGGCAAAACCCCATCTCTACTAAAAATACACAAAATAGCCAGGTGTGATGGTGCAGGCTTACAATCCCAGTGACTTGGGAGACTAAGGGCATGAGAATCACTTGAACCAGAGAGGCGGATGTTGCAATGACCTGAGAACATGCCACTGCACTCCAGCCTGGGGGACAGAGTGAGACTCTGTCTCAAGAAAAAAGAAAATAAAAGAAAAGAAAAAAGAAAGGAAATTAGACCAATTACGTGCGCAGTGGCTCACACCTGTAATCCCAGCACTTTGGGAAGCCGAGGTAGGCAGATCACCTGAGATCAGGAGTTCAAGACCAGAACGGCCAACATGGTAAAACCCTATCTCTACTAAAAATACAAAAATTAACTGGGCATGGTGGCAGGCACCTGTGATCCCAGCTACTCGGAAGGCTGAGGCAGGAGAATCTCTTGTACCCAGGAGGCAGGTTACAGTGAGCTGAGATTTGCCACTGCACTCCAGCCTGGGTGACAGAGTGAGACTCCATCTCCAAAAAATAAAAAAGAATAATGAAATTAGGCCAATTAATAATTGTGCT
>NW_022325916.1:0-4599 GCF_002776525.5 Piliocolobus tephrosceles | reverse complement strand
AGCACAATTATTAATTGGCCTAATTTCATTATTCTTTTTTATTTTTTGGAGATGGAGTCTCACTCTGTCACCCAGGCTGGAGTGCAGTGGCAAATCTCAGCTCACTGTAACCTGCCTCCTGGGTACAAGAGATTCTCCTGCCTCAGCCTTCCGAGTAGCTGGGATCACAGGTGCCTGCCACCATGCCCAGTTAATTTTTGTATTTTTAGTAGAGATAGGGTTTTACCATGTTGGCCGTTCTGGTCTTGAACTCCTGATCTCAGGTGATCTGCCTACCTCGGCTTCCCAAAGTGCTGGGATTACAGGTGTGAGCCACTGCGCACGTAATTGGTCTAATTTCCTTTCTTTTTTCTTTTCTTTTATTTTCTTTTTTCTTGAGACAGAGTCTCACTCTGTCCCCCAGGCTGGAGTGCAGTGGCATGTTCTCAGGTCATTGCAACATCCGCCTCTCTGGTTCAAGTGATTCTCATGCCCTTAGTCTCCCAAGTCACTGGGATTGTAAGCCTGCACCATCACACCTGGCTATTTTGTGTATTTTTAGTAGAGATGGGGTTTTGCCATGCTGGCCAGGCTGGTTTCAAACTCCTGACCTCAAATGGTCCACCCACCTCAGCCTCCCAAAGTGCTGGGATTACAGGCTTGAGCCACCACACCTGGCACAATTGGCCTAATTTCAGTATTTTGTCTCAGGGACTAGGGAGGCCCAATAAGTGGGACAGAGACAGGGGAATGGCAGTTTGGTAGAGTGATCAGAACACAAACAATATTTATAATTATCTCGTCATCTTCTGTGGGCACAATTCAAGGTGAACTGAAACATGTACAATAGTATTATCAAAGATCACTGATCACAGATCACCAAAACTGACATTGTAATAATGAAAAAGTTGGAAATACTGTAAGAATTACCAAAATGTGACAGAAAGACAAAGTGGCACATGCTGTTGGGAAAGCGGTGCTGATAGGCTTGCTTGGCGTAAGGCACTATCTGTGCAGTGAAGTGAAGTGCAAAAAAAAAAAAAACAAAGCATGCCTGTACTTTAAAGTGTCTAATTGTATGGCCTGTGAATTATATTTCAATAAAGGGGTTATTAAATACAAAGTGAAGCAAATGTTCTAATGGCTGGATGTGGTGGTTCATATCTGTAATCCCATCACTTTGAGGGGGAAGCAAGAGGAGGCTTCCCAGGCGTAAGTCCAGGAGTTTGAGATCAGCCTGGGCAACATAGTGAGACTGCATCTCTACAAAAAATTTAAAAATTAGCCAGGTGTGGTGGTGCACACCTGTAGTCCTTGCTACTCAGGGAACTAAGGTGGGAGAATCATGTGAGCCAGGAGTTCGACGCGGCAGTGAGCCATGAGCATGCTACTGCCCAGCCTGGGCAACAGAGTAAAACTGTCTCAAAAAAGAAAGAATGAGAGGGAATTTCTCTTTCGAATCTAGTCATTTACTTATTTTTGATGATTGAAAAATCTGCTCACAATATAACCCACATTATTTGAGTATTTATCTTGAGAGCTATCACTTTCAAAACTGTCTCATCCAAAACTTATATTTTTGAAAAACCTTTTGAAATATTCAAGTAGTATTTGTTCATCACAGAAAATATGTCAATTCCACCACACAAAATGAGAGTAGTGATCATGTCCTATTTTTCCCCATATATACACACTTATCAACATTAAATTTATTTATAGGAACTTGCTATCTACAAAACCCCTTTAAAAATCTTTTTCCATGGCACTACAATTCTCCAAGTTTTCTTCAATGGGTGCACAGAATTTTAACTACATGACTACATCACCAAAGTGCAGTTTGATAATTCTCCATTGCTATTCAGATTCAGTCCATATTTTTGTTTTATAATAAATTATGGAATAATCACTTATGTTGAGTTTTAAAGCATATGGCTAATTCACATTTCCAAATTTCTGTTCAGAAATGGTATAACAATGTATAGTCCCAAAGAGTGATGAAAGTGTAACTCCTTTACCCTTGTTAAACTGTGCTGCCTTTCATTTAAAAATTTGATTTTCATTAACTTGATAAGAAAAAGATAGGCTGGATGCGTTGGCTCATGACTGTAATCCCAGCACTTTGGGAGGCGGAGGTGGGTGGATCACCTGAGGTCGGGAGTTCGAGACCAGCCTGGCCAACATGGTGAAACCCCGTCTCTGCTAAAAGTACACAAATTAACCGGGCAAGGTAGTGCATATCTGTAATCTAAACTACTCACCAAGCTGAGGGCATGAGAATCACTTGAACCTGGGAGACGGAGGTTGTAGTGAGCCGAGGTCATGCAACGACACTCCAGGCTGGGCGACGGAGCAAAACTCTGTCTCAAAAAAAAAAAAAAGGATCTTACTGTTATCTGCTCTCCTAATTACTAACAAAATTCAACACCATTTAATACATTTACTGGTACTGTATTTTCATTTTTTAATTCCACCTTTGTATTGTAAAAAGTGTAGTCTCAGCCGGGCACGGTGGCTCACACCTGTAATCCCAGCACTCTGAGAGGCCAAGGTAGGTGGATTACAAGGTCTGAAGTTCAAGACCAGCCTGGCCAATATGGTGAAACTCCGTCTCTACTAAAAATACAAACAAATTAGCCAGGCATGGGCCTGTAATCCCAGCTACTTGGGAGGCTGAGGCAGGAGAACTGCTTGAACCCAGGAGGCAGAGGTTGGAGTGAGCTGAGATAGCACCAGCGTATTCCAGCCTGGTGACAGAGTGAGACTCCATCTCAAAAAAAAAAAAAAAAAAACAGAGTAGTCTCCAGGAAACTTAAGAGGATAATGAGATATAAAATATGAAAAAAGTGGTAAAAGAGAAGCAAGCAGCAATTGGAAATTCCAGGGAAACAAACAAAGAAGAACTATAATCCTATCAACACATATTTAGAGCCTATTTAATTATTTAGACTCTTCCAGGAAGTTGGAATATATATTAACAAAGAACACAGAGAAAAATCTCTTTTACTTACATAAGAGCTTTTATTCAAGGGTAGGGGTAGGGGGAGTCAGGCAACAAGCAAAATAAAGAGTACGTAATAAAATAGGTCATAAATTCTGTGGGAAAAACAATAGGGAAGGATAAGAAGAGACCAGAAATGCGCAGTAAGGGAGGGCAGAAGACTGCAATTTTACATAAAGTAGGGTGCAGAACACGCTTCACAGACAAAGTGATACTTGAGCAGTCTTCATATATGAGAAATTAAGGAAGGTGGATCTCCAGGAAAGACCCTGCGAGCAGAAAGAACTGCCCATGTAAACCTCCTAACATAGGAGCATATGTGATGGGTCCACTCTTCTCAAGAAGAGGGGATAAGAGATGTAATTGGAGACATGATGTGGTAGAGTACTGTAAGTCATTGTGATCACTGGCTTTTTCTTTTCTTTTATTTTCTTTTTTTGAGATGAAGTCTCGCTCTGTCATCCAGGCTGGAATGTAGTGGCACAATCTCAGCTCACTGCAACCTGCACCTCCTGGGTTCAAGCGATTCTTCTGCCTCAGCCTCCTGAGTAGCTGGGATTATAGGCGTGTGCCACCACACCCAGCTAATTTTGTATTTTTAGTAGAGACGGGGGTTTCACCATGTTGGTCAGGCTGGTCTCGAACTCCTGACATCATGATCCGCCCGCCTTGGCCTCCCAAAGTACTGGGATTACAGGCATGAGCCACCACGCCCGGCCTTCTTTTCTTTTTCAGACAGGGTCTCACTTTATCGTCCAGGCTGGAGTGCAGTGGTGCAATCATCGCTCACTGAAACCTCCACCTCTGGGACTCAAGTGATCCTACCAGCTCAGACTCCTGAGTAGCTGGGATTACAGGCATGTGCCACCAAGCCTGGATAAACTTTTTATTTTCTGTAGAGACAGGGTGTCATTATATTGCTCAGGCTGGTCTTGAACTCCTGAGCTCAAGTGATCTGAACAGTGGCTTTATTTTTTATTTTTTATTTTTGAGACAGAGTCTTGCTCTGTCACCCAGGGTGGAGTGCAGTGGCGCAACCTCAGCTCACTGCAGCCTCCACCTTCTGTGTTCAAGTGATTCTCATGCCTCAGCATCTTGAGCAGCTGGGATTACAGGTGCGCACCATCATGCCCAGCTAAATTTTTTGTATTTTTAATAGAGACAGGGTTTCACCATGTTGGCCAGCCTAGTCTGGGACTCCTACCCTCAAATTGTCTGCCTCAGCCTCCCAAAGTGCCAAGATTACAGGTGTGAACCACCATGCCCAGCCAGAATAGTGGCTTTTTCTATGAGGTAAAAATAATGGGGATACACTAGAAGAATTTGAACAAAAGAATGAAATAAATTCTAAATTTTGCAAAAACCATTCTGGCAATTGTATTGAGAAACTTGAGTGTAGAGGGGAGGAAACATGGAAACAGGTTAGGGGTCTATTAATATAATCTAGGAAAGAGATACTGTGGCTTGGATTATAGTCAAATTAGTGGAATTGGTAAGAAGTGGACTGATTCTGGATAAGTTATGAAAACAGAGCAAATATGACTTTCTGATTGGAAGCAGGGTATCGCAGAAAGAAAGGAGTCAAGGATGACTCCTGGGTTTTAGCCTGAATGATAAGAAAG
>NW_022325915.1:0-1169 GCF_002776525.5 Piliocolobus tephrosceles | reverse complement strand
GTGATCCACCCACCTTTGTCTCCCAAAGTGCTAGGATTACAGGCATGCGCCACCACACCCAGCCTAATTTTTATATTTTTAGTGGAGACTGGGTTTCACCATGTTGGCCAGGATAGTCTCGATCTCCTGACCTCATGATTGACCCACCCCAGCCTCCTAAAGTGCTGGGTTTATAGGTGTGAGCCACTGACCCTGGCCCAGCCTTAGTTTATTTTTTCCTCTCACTCCCTTAATGTTGGTTTCATCCATTCTTCTAGCTTTAAATACTGTCTATATACTGTTCATTCTCAGACTTCTGGTTTTCTTTCCTTATTTTTTTTTTTTAAGAGATAGGTTTGGGATGGACACAATGGCTCACACCTGTAATCCCAGCACTTTGGGAGGCCAAGGTGAGTGGATCACCTGAGATCAGGAGTTCGAGACCAGCCTGGCCAACATAGTGAAACCCCATCTTTACTAAAAATACAAAAAATTATCTGGGTGTGGTGGCAGACGCCTGTAATCCCAGCTACTCAGGAGGCTGAGGCAGGAGAATCACTTGAACCCAGGAGGCGGAGGTTGCAGTGAGCTGAGATCATGTCATTGCACTCCAGCCTGGGCAACAAGAGCAAAACCCCATCTGTAAAAAAAAAAAAAAAAAAAAAAAAAAAAGATAGGGTCTGTCACACAGGCTGGAGTATAGCACTATAGTCATAGCTCACTTCAGCCTCACACTTCCAGGCTCAATCAATCTTCCTCCTCAGCCTCCTGAGTGGCTGGGATTACAGGTGCATGCCATTGCACCCAGCTGTTTAATTTTTTATAGAGATGGGATCTCAGTGTGTTGCCCAGGCTGGTCTTGAACTCCTTGGCTTCAAGCAATCCTCTGCCTTGGCCTCCCAAAGTGCTGGAATTACAAGGATGTTCCAAGCCTCACATTTCTATCTCATATCAGACTTCTCTCCCAGTCTCCCATATTGAACTGTCTACTTCACACCTCCACTTAGTTATCTGGCGTTTCAAAATCATTATGTCTGAAATTAAACTGCTGCTAACCCCTTAACCAGAAAGAAAACAGACACAAATCCTACAACCTTAGTCTTTGCCAGCCATCTCATTTAACGACAACTCCATCTTTCTTATCATTCAGGCTAAAACCCAGGAGTCATCCTTGACTCCTTTCTTTCTGC
>NW_022325914.1:0-1170 GCF_002776525.5 Piliocolobus tephrosceles | reverse complement strand
GCAGAAAGAAAGGAGTCAAGGATGACTCCTGGGTTTTAGCCTGAATGATAAGAAAGATGGAGTTGTCGTTAAATGAGATGGCTGGCAAAGACTAAGGTTGTAGGATTTGTGTCTGTTTTCTTTCTGGTTAAGGGGTTAGCAGCAGTTTAATTTCAGACATAATGATTTTGAAACGCCAGATAACTAAGTGGAGGTGTGAAGTAGACAGTTCAATATGGGAGACTGGGAGAGAAGTCTGATATGAGATAGAAATGTGAGGCTTGGAACATCCTTGTAATTCCAGCACTTTGGGAGGCCAAGGCAGAGGATTGCTTGAAGCCAAGGAGTTCAAGACCAGCCTGGGCAACACACTGAGATCCCATCTCTATAAAAAATTAAACAGCTGGGTGCAATGGCATGCACCTGTAATCCCAGCCACTCAGGAGGCTGAGGAGGAAGATTGATTGAGCCTGGAAGTTTGAGGCTGAAGTGAGCTATGACTATAGTGCTATACTCCAGCCTGTGTGACAGACCCTATCTTTTTTTTTTTTTTTTTTTTTTTTTTTTACAGATGGGGTTTTGCTCTTGTTGCCCAGGCTGGAGTGCAATGACATGATCTCAGCTCACTGCAACCTCCGCCTCCTGGGTTCAAGTGATTCTCCTGCCTCAGCCTCCTGAGTAGCTGGGATTACAGGCGTCTGCCACCACACCCAGATAATTTTTTGTATTTTTAGTAAAGATGGGGTTTCACTATGTTGGCCAGGCTGGTCTCGAACTCCTGATCTCAGGTGATCCACTCACCTTGGCCTCCCAAAGTGCTGGGATTACAGGTGTGAGCCATTGTGTCCATCCCAAACCTATCTCTTAAAAAAAAAAAAATAAGGAAAGAAAACCAGAAGTCTGAGAATGAACAGTATATAGACAGTATTTAAAGCTAGAAGAATGGATGAAACCAACATTAAGGGAGTGAGAGGAAAAAATAAACTAAGGCTGGGCCAGGGTCAGTGGCTCACACCTATAAACCCAGCACTTTAGGAGGCTGGGGTGGGTCAATCATGAGGTCAGGAGATCGAGACTATCCTGGCCAACATGGTGAAACCCAGTCTCCACTAAAAATATAAAAATTAGGCTGGGTGTGGTGGCGCATGCCTGTAATCCTAGCACTTTGGGAGACAAAGGTGGGTGGATCAC
>NW_022325913.1:0-13134 GCF_002776525.5 Piliocolobus tephrosceles | reverse complement strand
GAGAATACAGATGCCAGTACAAGAATCCTGTCCTATCATGAAAGACAGTCTCGACAAGCAGTGTTGGAAGATACTCAAATGAAGGTTAGAGAAGAGAGATACAACACCAATGAAAATAATATACATAATAAAAATTGACAAAATGTTCATCAATTAGCACTAGGGCAAATTGTCAAAAGGACCATATGAATAGACTAAATTGTGTACGCCTTAAAAAGACGAACACAAATGTTCTGAAAAGGTAAGGTACTTTTGGCAATTGAATCTACCATCACATGAAGACATCTTTATAATGAATTTAAAAAGCAGATTACTGTAGACCATTAATGTGAGAGTCAGCTTCTAAAACACACATGATTATTCACAAATATATTGTAATCTGTATACCACAATGAGTTGTGGTATTTATATATAGTTCTACACTGTCATTAAGAACTTTGATATTGTAGAACCATAAAGACCCTAGATCATAAGTACATGTGTTTTACTTCTCTTAAAGTCCAGAAAAGATGGACTTCAGTTGTTACTAGGTGTAATTGCTTTAAACAGGAATAATGGAAAATTGTTTCTATCAATAGAGAGACAAACTGTACTGACATTTCAAATGTCATTAGTGCTTAATTTATCAGAAGTCATTCTTTACACTGCTTACAATGATTTATGAATTAAAGAAATTTAAATTGCAATTTTCCACTTTTTTACGTGTAAATAATTTCTATAGAATTTCTGTTATCTGCTGAGATATATGTCTTCTATAAATTAGTAGCTGAAAGTTTATCTTTGAAATCATTTCCCATGGTTTTATTCTCTACAAATAAAAGAATACTCTTTGCTAAATCATTTATTTTCATTTTCTAACATTAATATAAACCTTCCCAAGAGGTATGTAAGACATAAGTGCTTTCTCCTGAGAATTCTGAAGTCGGCAAAGCAATAGTGTATTTTAAACTTTGAATAAATCAATTTGCAATTAATATATTTGAATATAATTTCAGATAATGGTACCTCATATTTTACTTCACATTACAAAGTAGATCTTGAGTATACTTAAGGGATACTAGAAAGTAAAAATCACTCATGCAAGTAACATTTTGTTTAAGTTTAATATAAAAGTCACTGAACTTAGAATAGTAGAAAAACTGGCAATGAGATCTCTTTGATGTGATAATATAATGTTGGAACAAAAACATTTGCCTGATTGGATTTTCAAAGATTAGAAAGTGAAGAAAGATTTAAATTTCATATACTAATTGGTTTAGAAAACCTGGAGGAAGCAATGTCTTTCCTGTTTAAATTCTAAGTTTAAATTACCAAAATGTTTCATGTGAAGATGAAGATAATTGGAGAATTTCTGCCTGTGCTCTTGAAACTCGGATAGTATTTCTATTGCCATTTGATTTTTTTTTTTTTTTTTACATTTTCATTGGTATATAGGTATATTTTCACCAGAATTTGTGACTTTTGTTGTATTTTTTCAACAGATTTGATGATGGAAGGAAAAAGACTAACTAGTGTTCTACAGGAAAATTAATAAAAATAACTGGGAATTTTGATACTATTTTGTTGAAGATAACTATTAAATTTAGAGAAGTAGCCTTATTTTTTGACTTATTTTTCTTTCTAATCTCAGTCAGCAAGGATGTATTTGACAGATATTTATGAGAACAGGAGTCTTTTAAATGGTTTAAGTAATTTTTCACCTCCAATAAAGATTGGGCATCAGCTTTAGTGATTCCTAAGTAAATAAGTATTTACTAACAGATATACACAAAGACAGTATAATGAAATTCATGTTTTTTTCTTTGGGTGGTACAGTCAATGCAATTTAATGATAGAACAGAAATATTTAATGTTAGGAAAAGCACATGGACTTACCTTTATAGGAATAGTCAACTTCTCCATTTATATCACTAGTTTACTTATGTACTGTGACTACCACAGAGACAGTCTACAGTAGAAAGACTTTTCAGCTTCAACAGCCATTTATCCTCAGATACATGCCTGAATTCACTCAACAAATACCAAGTGCTGGCCACTGAAGACAATGAAGGGAAGTGTTCAAAAGAGAATGTATTTGGTTGACTTGAGGTTGTTCATTTATTGAACCAACAACCCTAGTAGGCTGAGCCTATCAGCATTCAGAACCATGAAAGTAGACAAGACAGTATTATGTAAGTCACTAGGTTTTTGGTCTTAAAACTATTTTGCTATGTAGTAATAAAGGAAATATACATTTTAATGTATGTTGTGACTCTTCTATTAGCAAATATCTAAAGTGTTAATGAAATTATTTTACTTTGTGAATTTTCAGGTAACTATGTAGTCTGTACTTGAATAGATAAGTATTCAGCATTCTTATCTGTGACAAACTGAACTCTAAACAATGAACTCTGAGCAAATAAACACTGATGCCTTTCTCCCTTTCCTTCAGGTATGCAGGAAATATTAGAATGAATTAGCTTTGATGTCCATATTCCTAGCTATCTTCTAAGACACAATCTTGTGTTTTATGAGTGAAGAATAGATGAGACTGGTTCAGACCAGCTTTTGCAGTGAGGCGATAGGTCCTACTACAGACCCAAGAAAAGGCACCACAGGGAATCCTGAGTGCCCGAGATTAACCAGAGGTAATTAACTTCCAGAAAATTATGCTGAGTAGTAAAAAAACAATCCCAAATGATTGCAATCTGTATAATTCCATTTACACAACATTTTCGGAAAATGACAGGTTTATAGAACTAAAGAACAATTGCCTGGGATTACTACATAGGGGTGTATGTGAGATCAAAGTGGATGTGGCTATAAAAGGGCCGCATGAGGGACACTTGTGGTGATGCCCTTAACAACCAGAGAAAGAAAAAGAAAAGGAAAGTAAGTATACTTCAGTGTTTCAAATAGGACAATGTTTTAAATAAATCCAGAGAAAAAAGACAAAAACTGTTACTGTTCATGACTGGAGTTAGGTACGTTTTCAAACTGAAGTCAGTTGCAGTTTAGCTGAGTGTATAACAGTTTAGATCTTTAATATTTGGTATGTGTTGTTATACGATATAAGAGTTACTTTTAAATTATATTATTGGCTTTGAGATAGAGACTTATATACTGCTGTTAGCTAAACATACAGTAAGATCTTATGTAACATTAACCAATTTTTAAAATGGCAACAGCTTGCAAAACTATAGAACAGGAGCATAATTATATGCAGAATACGTCCATCACCCCAAGGGTTCCTCCTGTGGCCCTATGATAGCCAAAGAAACTTCAATCTCGCCTATAACTCAAGTGCAGTAACCCTAGGCAGTTGTTCTTCATATCAGGAATTTCATCATTTCAAAAGTGTGGTGTAAATGGAATTACATAGTACAAATATTTTGGAATTGACTCTATTCACTCAGCATAATTCTCTGGAGACTTAGCCAAGCTGTTGCCTGCATCAATGATTAAATGTCTTTTTTGCTAGTAGTATTCCATGGTGTGGATATACCATGGTTTGTTTAGGAGTTTACCTGTTGAAGGACATCTGGAATGTTTCTGTTTTTTTGACTATTACAAATAAAGCTGCTATAAACATTTATATACAAGTTTTGTGGAAACACATATTCTCACTACTCTGGGAAGAATGTCTAGGAATACAATGGGTAGTGGATATCATAGTCCAAGGTTTACACTTTAAAGAAACTGTCAAAGTGTTTTACAGAGTGACTATATCATTTTGCATTCCCACCAACAATGTATGTGTGATCCAGTTGCCCACATGCTCACCACAATTGGTGTAGTCACAATTTTTTACTTTAGCCATTCTGATAAATGTGTAATGATATGGCCTGATAGTTTTAATTTGCATTTCACTAATGGCTAGTGATATTGAACACCTTTTCATGTGCTTATGTATAGCCTCTTTGTGAAAATGTCACTATGCTCTTTGTCCATTTTCTGATCAGATTATTTCTTTACTACTAGAATGTTTCTTCTTTCTGTGTTCCAGCCATTAGTTCTTTGTCAGATATGTTATTTGCCATTATTTCACTGTAATCTGTACCTTGTATATTGTTCTTTTAACAGTGTCCTGGGCAGAGAAAAAGTTTTAATTTAATTAAATCAAATTTAACAAGTTTGCTTTCTAAGGATAGAACTCTTTGCTTAGCATGAGTTCCTAAAGATTTTCTCCTTTTTCCCAAAAGTTTCATGGTTCTTTATTTTTCCTTCATTTGTTGAAAAGGCTACCTTTTCTACATTGATTGTTTGTGTGCCTTTGTAAGAAATCTGTTGGATATGTTTGTGTAGGTATTTCTCTGGGTCAATTTCATTGAACTTTCCAAAGAAATAATTGTATTTTATTTTTTTAATCTATCATTTTCTTATTTTTCAATTTCATTCATTTCTGCTCTTTGATACTTCCTTCTTCATGCTTGCTTTGGATTTATTTTTTACTCATTTTTCAAGTTTCTTGGGTTGCTTAAATTACTGACATGAGAGTTTTAATCTTATCTAATATAGGCAGATAGTGCCACAAATATGTCTCTTAATACTGCCTTAAGTGCTTTCCACAAATGTTATATACTGTGTTTTTATGTTCATTTACTTATATATGTTTCTTTCCTTTGTGTTTTTCTCTTTGGCCTACAGATTATTTAGGAATATTGTTTAATTTTAAGTATTTTAAGAGTTCCCTGTTGTTGATTTTTAGTTTGATTTCTCTGTAGTCAGGGAATACACTCTATATAATTTGACATCCTTTAAATGTATTGAGATTTGTTTTATGGCCCAGGATATAGTTTTTCTTTAGTTTTTCTTTTCTTTTCTTTTCTTTTTTTTTTTTTGGTATATGTTTGTGGACCCTTGAAAATGATAAACTTTTTGCCATTTTTGGTGAATATTCTATAGATGTTCATTAGGTACTCTTGGTTGATGATGTTCCTGACTCCTTTTATAGTCATGGCTGAATTTCTGTCTAGTTAATTTATTAATTGCTGAAAGAAGGGTATTGAAATCTGCAGCTACTATTGTGAATTTCTCTAATTTCTTTCAAGTTCTACTTTTGTGTCACATATTTTGCAACTCTATTGTTTGTTGCATACATGTATAAGGTTACTGTATGCCCTTGACTGGTTGATGCTTTTATTGTTATGATATATCCCTCTGTGATAATTTTCTTTGTTCTGTAGTCTTCTTTATCTGATGTTAATATAGCCTCTCTGGCTTTCTTTTGATTAATGTTTTCATGGCATGCCTTTTCAATCCTTTAACTTCTAACCTGCCTCCCTTTTTGTATTTGTAGTGAGATTCTTTTAGGCAACATAATATTAAGTGCAGTCTTATTTTTTCAGTTCATTCTCCCTATTTTTGTGTTTTAGTTGGTTTATTTAGACTATTTACATCTAAAGTAATTATTGATTTATTTATGCTAACTCCGCCATTCAATTTTTGCATTTGTTTGTTTACTATGGTTTTTGTTTCTCTATTTTGTTTGTTGGCTTGCCTTCCTGTATGTTACCCAAATCAAGTTTCACAATTCCATTTCGACATATCTATAGTGTTTTGGAATATCTTTTATGATAGCTACTTTAAAATATTTCTAACATCTTTGTCACCTCATTGTTGACATGTTTTGACTATCTTTTTACACTCATCTTGATATCGTCTTGCTTCTTGATGAGGCAAATACTTTTCCATTGAAACCTGAACATTTTGAGCACTGTGAGACTCGGATCACATGCAAACTTTCTGTCTTGCCTGACTTTTTTCTGTTACCATCTGACAAAGGAAAAAGTGAGCTACTTTCTTACTGCCAAATGAGGGTAGAAGTCCAGACTTCCTGCTTGATCTCTATTATTAATGAGGTCTGTAGTTCCTTTTCTCTGCTAGGTGGTTGTAGGGAGTGCTAGTTCCCAGTAGGTCTTACTGATACTGCCCTGGATGGGAGGGTAGGAGGCATGACTTCTTCCTAATGCCCATGTTGCCTTCACTAACACCACAGGGGAGTGGGAGTGTATTATTCTGTTTCCACGCTGCTGATAAAGACATACCCAAGACTGGGCATTTACAAAAGAAAGAGGTTTTTGGACTTAACAGTTCCTCATGACTGGGGAGGCCTCACAATTATGGCTGAAGGCAAGGAGGAACAAGTCACATCTTACATGGATGGCAGCATGAAAAGAGAGAGCTTGTGCAGAGAAACTCCTGCTTCAAAACCATCATATTTCATGATACCCATTCACTATCACAAGAACCGCATGAGAAATGAAACTCCTCTATGGTTCTATCATCTCCCACCAGGTCAATCCCACAACACATGGGAATAATGGGAGCTACAAGATGAGATGAGATTTGGTTGGGGACACAGAGTCATACTATATCAGGTAGCGACTTCATCACTGTTAAATTGAGGTGAAAGTCTGACCTTTCAATTCAGCCTCCTCTTACATCACTGCCACAGGAAGAGAAAGAGGCATCTAAGTTACTGCCTGGCGGGAGTGGAAATGCAGTTTCCTCATGTGGTCTCTGATGACACGGCAGGGTGGGGCCTTATTACTGCTCAGCAGGAATGAAAGTCCATGCTCCCCACACAGTCTTCACTGATACACCCTGACAACAGGTCTTTGGGGTGCCTTTTTACAGTCTCGTGAGGGTGTAAATTTAGTCTCTCTGATCAATATTTGCTGTTGGGGTAGCAGTGGGACCACCATTTTTTTTTTTTTTTTTGTAGTGTTTAGCTGGCTTAGGGCCATTATTTCTAAGTGTTTTATGCCCTCCTAGGCTACTCCCTTTCTGGTCTTTGGGCTAGAGAGAACAGGGGTTGTGTATTTGTGTGTGTGCGTGTGTATGTGTACGTGTGCACACATGTGCCCTAAAGTGTTTCCAGATTATTGGCTTATCTGGCACCAAATCTGGGTCATGTGAGGCAAAGAGAAAACCCAACAAATGCACCACCATTATTCCTGGGGTTCTGAGATGCCTAGTCATCTTTATCTTTCCTCTCCACCTCAGAATTCTTATACACTGGTTGTATATATAATATCCAGGATTTCTAGTTGTAGTTACCTAGAAGTATGGAAAAAACTATGTATGCTTCATCTTTCTATAAGCAAAAGTCTATATAATTTAAATGTTCTGACATAGACATTGAAATATATATATATATATGTTTTTAGCTAGATTGAACAATATGCTCTGGACAATTAGTTGTTCTAATCAGTAATTTGTACTCCAAAGGTAGTAATTTAATAAAATGATCACACTGTAAGGGCAGCTACTATAAGTAGTTCAGCCATCATTATCTCTGGCAAAGAAAACATCTCAACTTATTCGTGAGCATGCTACCCAAGGTTGTGGGAACCCACCTCTTGCATTAGTGTGACCTGAGTGTGAGAAATGGAGTCAAAGGAGATCATTTTCGAACTTTAAGGTTTAATGACTACACTATTGGATTAAGAACTTGCATGGGGCTTGTAGCACGTTTGTTTTGGCCAATTTCTCCCATTTGGAATGGGTGCATTTATCTAATGCATACAGCCCCATTATATCTCAGAAGTAACTAACTTGCACTTGATTTTACAGGCTTATAGGGAGAAGGGACTTACTTTGTTTCAGGTGAAAATATGGACTTGGACTTTTGGATTAATCCTCAAATGAGTTAAGACTTTGAGAAACTGTAGGGAAGGCATAATTGTGTTTCGAAATGTGAGAAAGATGGGATTTGAGAGGAGCTGCAGGTGAAATGATAGGGTCTGGTTCTGTGTCCCCACCCAAATCTCATCTTGAATTGTAATCCCCATATGTTGGGGGAGGGACTTCCTGGGAGGTGAGTAGATCCTGGTGGCAGTTCCCCACGCTGTTCTCATGATAATGAGTGAGATTTCATTAGATCTGATGGTTTTATAAGGGAATTTTTTTTTTCCTCTTCACTCTGCACTTCTCTCTCTTGACATCTTGTGAAAAAGGTGCCTTACTCTCCTTCACCTTCTGCCATGATGGTAAGTTTCCTGAGGCCTTCTCAGACATGCTGTACTGTGAGTCAATCAAACTTCTTTCATTTAAATTTCCAATCTCTGGTATTTCATCATAACAGCATGAAAACAAACTAATACACATGCATTAATTTTTTATTACACTATTAGTTGGAAAGTGGAAGGTCTCTACTAGACTACCTGAAAGACTAATTCTGATTAGGAGATTTTTATAGGAAATGTAACAAATCGTATAAAGAGGAAAACAAAAGCCTGATGAGTCACTAGAGTTCACTAACAGCCAGCTAGGGGTGAGTATAAACTTTTTTCCATTATTCTCAGAACAAAACTTATTCCCGATAAAATTCTTCAGTAAATTACTTAAGCATTCTATCAGAAATACCAATTTCTTTTCAGAATAAAGTTGTCAGTCCTGGCCTAGAACAGGTTTCAGACTACCTTTCTTATATTCTTACATCAATACCACAAGGCTTTCTAACTAAAATAGTAGAGATTAGACGATGGTTTTATTTGGAGAAGGAAAGGTCTTATGAAATAGGTTAAAATTTTTAGAATTTGGGTCCCAATTGATGCAATTTGTTGCATACAAGATATAGTGATTAGCTCAAAAGAATTCCTAGAAACTCCCTTTGAATGAACAAAACGTGAGTCCTATAGCACCTTCAACATGGACTGCTTAGCTTGATTGATCAAGAGCCCTGTGTTGAGCCCGTCATTTGGAGAATTTCTTAGTTGTCTCAGTGTGACTAATCATGAGCTCAGTCCTGCCATTAAAAAAGTATCACATTTGCCTCAGGTCAGTCTTCTATGCAGAGTGACTTAGATGAGCCTGAATGTGGCTAAACTTACAAAAGTGATGGCTACACTGGTTTTTGCCTGTTTCAAGTATCTGCATGCTTAGTAGAGTTTGGTCTCACAGTTGCTTTGGATATAATCTATAAGGGAGTTTATGGGAGACACATGAATGCTCACACATGTCCACATATTAGTTTTCACCTATATTTAACAAAACATATACAATGATGCTGAATATCAATTTTTCTCTTTGATTTTGCAGCTGAATGTGTCTCAAAGCATATCTCTGTTTAATCAAAGATTGTAATATGATTCTGCTTAGGGACTTTATCTGAAATATCGTATGTTCCTTCTTTATTTTTTCTTATACTTTCTAGGGTACAGGTGCACAATGTGCAGGTTGTTACATATGTATACATGTGCCATGTTGGTGTGCTGCACCCATTAACTCATCATTTACATTAGGTATATTTCCTAAAGCTATCCGTCCCCCTTCCCCCTACCATAAAACAGGCCCCAGTGTGTGATGTTCCCTTTCCTGTGTCCAAGTGTTCTCATTGTTCAATACGCACCTATGAGTGAGAACATGCGGTGTTTGGCTTTTTGTCCTTGTGAGAGTTTGCTGAGAATGATGGTTTCCAGCTTCATCCATGTCCCTACAAAGGACATGAACTCATCCTTTATTATGACTGCATAGTATTCCATGGTGTATATGTGCCACATTTTCTTAATCCAGTCTGTCATTGCTGGACATTTCAGTTGGTTCCAAGTCTTTGTTATTGTGAATAGTGCCACAATAAACATACGTGTGCATGTGTCTTTATAGCAGCATGATTTATAATCCTTTGGGTATATACCCAGTAATAGGATGGCTGGGTCAAATGGTATTTCTAGTTTTAGATCCTTGAGGAATCGCCACACTGTTTTCCACAATGGTTGAACTAGTTGACAGTCCCACCAACAGTGTAAAAGTGATCCTGTTTCTCCATGTCCTCTCCAGCAGCTGTTGTTTCCTGACTTTTTAATGATTGCCATTCTAACTGGTGTGAGATGGTATCTCATTGTGGTTTTGATTTGCATTTCTCTGATGGCCAGTGATGATGAGCATTTTTAAATGTGTCTGTTGGATGCATAAATGTCTTCTTTTGAGAAGTGTGTGTTCATATTCTTGCCCACTTTTTTATGGGGTTGTTTGATTTTTCTTGTACATTTGTTTAAGTTCTTTGTAGGTTCTGGATATTAGCCTTTTGTCAGGTGAGTAGATTGTGAAAATTTTCTCCCATTCTGTAGGTTGCCTGTTCACTCTGATGGTAGTGTCTTTTGCTGTGCAGAAGCTCTTTAGTTTAATTAGATCACATTTGTCAATTTTGGCTTTTGCTGCTATTGCTTTTTGTATTTTAGACATAAAGTCCTTGCCCATGCCTATGTCCTGAATGGTATTGTCTAGGTTTTCTTCTAGGGTTTTTTTTTTTTTTTTTTTTGGTTTTAGGTCTAACATTTAAGTCTCTAATCCATCTTGAATTAATTATTGTAAAAGGTGTAAGGAAGGGATACAGTTTCAGCTTTCTACATATGGCTAGCCAGTTTTCCCAGCATCATTTATTAAACAGCAAATCCTTTCGCCATTTCTTGTTTTTGTCACATTGTCAAAGATCAGATGGTTGTAGGTTTGTGGTATTATTTCTGAGGGCTCTGTTCTGTTCCATTGGTCTATATCTCTGTTTTGGTACCAGTGCCATGCTGTTTTGGTTACTGTAGCCTTGTAGTATAGTTTGAAGTCAGAGTGATGCCTCCAGCTTTGTTCTTTTGGCTTTGGATTGTTTTGGTAATTCGGGCTCTTTTATGGTTCCATATGAACTTTAAAGTAGTTTTTTTTTTCCAATTCTGTGAAGAAAGTCATTTGTAGCTTGACGGGAATTGCATTGAATCTATAAAGTACCTTGGGCAGTATGGCCATTTTCACAATATTGATTCTTCCTGTCCATGAGCATGGAATGTTCTTCCATTTGTTTGTATCCTCTTTTATTTCCTTGAGCAGTAGTTTACAGTTCTCCTTGAAGAGGTCCTTCACATCCCTTGTGAGTTGGATTCCTAGGTATTTTATTCTCTTTTAAGCAATTGTGAATGGGAGTTCACTTATGATTTGGCTCTCTGTTTGTCTGTTATTGGTGTATACCAATGCATATGATTGTTGCACATTGATTTTGTATCCTGAGACTTTGCTGAAGTTGCTCATCAGCTTAAGGAGATTTTGGGCTGAGATGATGCAGTTTTCTAAATGTACAATCATGTCATCTGCAAACACGGACAATTTTACTTCCTCATTTCCTAACTGAATACCCTTTATTTATTTATCTTGCCTGATTGCCCTGGCCAGAACTTGTTGAATAAGGGTGGTGAAAGACTAACCCTGCATTGCACCAGTTTTCAAAGGGAATGCTTCCAGTTTTTGCCCATTCAGTATGATATTGGCTGTGGGTTTGTCATAAATAGTTCTGATTATTTTGAGATACATTCCATCAATACCTAATTTATGGAGAGTTTTTAGCATGAAGAGCTGTTGAATTTTGTCAGAGGCCTTTTCTGCATCTATTGAGATAATCATGTGGTTTTTGTCTTTTGTTATGTTTATATGCTGGATTACATTTATTGATTTGCACATGTTGAACCAGCCATGCATTACAGGGATGAAGCCCACTTGATCATGGTGGATAAGCTTTTTGATGTGCTGCTGGATTTGGTTTGCCAGTATTTTATTGAGGATTTTTGCATCAATGTTCATCAGGGATATTGGTCTAAAGTTCTCTTTTTTTGTCATGTCTCTGCCAGGCGTTGGTATCAGGATGATGCTGGCCTCATAAAATGAGTTAGGGAGGATTCAGTCTTTTTCTAATGATTGGAATAGTTTCAGAAGGAATAGTACCAGCTCCTCCTTGTACCTCTGGTAGAAATCAACTGTGAATCCATCTGGTCCTGGAATTTTTTGGTTGGTAGGCTATTAATTATTGCCTCAATTTCAGAGTCTCCTATTGGTCTATTCAGGGATTCAACTTCTTCCTGGTTTAGTCTTAGGAGGGTTTATGTATCCAGGAATTTATCCTTGCTTCTAGAAATAACTAAGATCAGAGCAGAACCAAAGGACATAGAGACACAAAAAAACCCTTCAAAAAATCTATGAATCCAGGAGCTGTTTTTTTAGATGATCAACAATATTGTTAGACTGCTAGCAAGATTACTAAAGAAGAAAATAGAGAAGAATCAAATAGATGCATCTGGAACTTCTGAAATTTGCATTCTGGTGTTGCTTCCAGTGTCTTCAGTCCTAGTTATAATTCATATTTCTTGATATTACGTCTCAATATCAGTTTAGGATTAGCAATAATGTTGGTTATATAAAAATGGATTATATTTTCAAATTAAGTTTAGACAGGGTTACTGTTTAGTTTGGTCAGGAATTTTAAGGTTTATGTGAGATATATTTCTTTATAGTTTCATTAAACAGTTTATTGCCCAGAGGGAGAAACCCAGCAACAGGGTTTGGCTTTTGTTTCTGATGAGTGTTCACTATGTCATGTGATGATAGTTTGTATCTGTGCAAAACTCTCTTTGGACTTTAATGGATTCTGAGCCAGTTATTAGGAAAGCTCATCCTAAATTACTGCTAAAAGTCCCTTGGAAATAAATGCCCAGTGCTACCAGGGTTAAGCTGAACTTTGAAAGCCATTTACTTATAATGTTCTATAAAGGCATGCATTAAAATAAATAAAATTGACCTATTCAATCAACATTAATCAAATGTAATAGGCTACAAAGGGAATAATTTACATCACATTGGAAAATAATTTGAGGGTTTTAAATCTTCAAGCTCATGCTTGGAAAGATAAATGAAAAAATGTTAGCAGTTTTAATACTGTTCCTTTTATTTGGACATATATAGAGGGTAGGTGTCCAATCCTGCATACTACCTAAAGGCAAATTTTTAGTGTTTGGAGTACATGTCTACAAATATTTCAGAAGATCACAACTGAGAATTTTGCCAGTAATTATAAAGTGTAAAATGTCAGAGTAGGTAAGAAATTTGACACCATAAATTGTTTCTTAAAGAAAGCATACCTGTCTTAATCTGAAACACTAAAATCCATTAAACAGGTGTAGGTATAAAATACATTTCTTAATAAGATTCCTCACAATTAAATAGAATCACGAATATTGCTAGGTAGTATAGAATCTCAGGTCTCAAAAGTCTTAGAAAATATATTTCTTTGTAATCTACTCATCTGACAAAGGGCTAATATACAGAATCCAAATAACACAAGCAAACTTACAAGAAAAAAACAACCCCATCAAAAAGTGGACGAAGGATATGAACAGA
>NW_022325912.1:0-13134 GCF_002776525.5 Piliocolobus tephrosceles | reverse complement strand
TCTGTTCATATCCTTCGTCCACTTTTTGATGGGGTTGTTTTTTTCTTGTAAGTTTGCTTGTGTTATTTGGATTCTGTATATTAGCCCTTTGTCAGATGAGTAGATTACAAAGAAATATATTTTCTAAGACTTTTGAGACCTGAGATTCTATACTACCTAGCAATATTCGTGATTCTATTTAATTGTGAGGAATCTTATTAAGAAATGTATTTTATACCTACACCTGTTTAATGGATTTTAGTGTTTCAGATTAAGACAGGTATGCTTTCTTTAAGAAACAATTTATGGTGTCAAATTTCTTACCTACTCTGACATTTTACACTTTATAATTACTGGCAAAATTCTCAGTTGTGATCTTCTGAAATATTTGTAGACATGTACTCCAAACACTAAAAATTTGCCTTTAGGTAGTATGCAGGATTGGACACCTACCCTCTATATATGTCCAAATAAAAGGAACAGTATTAAAACTGCTAACATTTTTTCATTTATCTTTCCAAGCATGAGCTTGAAGATTTAAAACCCTCAAATTATTTTCCAATGTGATGTAAATTATTCCCTTTGTAGCCTATTACATTTGATTAATGTTGATTGAATAGGTCAATTTTATTTATTTTAATGCATGCCTTTATAGAACATTATAAGTAAATGGCTTTCAAAGTTCAGCTTAACCCTGGTAGCACTGGGCATTTATTTCCAAGGGACTTTTAGCAGTAATTTAGGATGAGCTTTCCTAATAACTGGCTCAGAATCCATTAAAGTCCAAAGAGAGTTTTGCACAGATACAAACTATCATCACATGACATAGTGAACACTCATCAGAAACAAAAGCCAAACCCTGTTGCTGGGTTTCTCCCTCTGGGCAATAAACTGTTTAATGAAACTATAAAGAAATATATCTCACATAAACCTTAAAATTCCTGACCAAACTAAACAGTAACCCTGTCTAAACTTAATTTGAAAATATAATCCATTTTTATATAACCAACATTATTGCTAATCCTAAACTGATATTGAGACGTAATATCAAGAAATATGAATTATAACTAGGACTGAAGACACTGGAAGCAACACCAGAATGCAAATTTCAGAAGTTCCAGATGCATCTATTTGATTCTTCTCTATTTTCTTCTTTAGTAATCTTGCTAGCAGTCTAACAATATTGTTGATCATCTAAAAAAACAGCTCCTGGATTCATAGATTTTTTGAAGGGTTTTTTTGTGTCTCTATGTCCTTTGGTTCTGCTCTGATCTTAGTTATTTCTAGAAGCAAGGATAAATTCCTGGATACATAAACCCTCCTAAGACTAAACCAGGAAGAAGTTGAATCCCTGAATAGACCAATAGGAGACTCTGAAATTGAGGCAATAATTAATAGCCTACCAACCAAAAAATTCCAGGACCAGATGGATTCACAGTTGATTTCTACCAGAGGTACAAGGAGGAGCTGGTACTATTCCTTCTGAAACTATTCCAATCATTAGAAAAAGACTGAATCCTCCCTAACTCATTTTATGAGGCCAGCATCATCCTGATACCAACGCCTGGCAGAGACATGACAAAAAAAGAGAACTTTAGACCAATATCCCTGATGAACATTGATGCAAAAATCCTCAATAAAATACTGGCAAACCAAATCCAGCAGCACATCAAAAAGCTTATCCACCATGATCAAGTGGGCTTCATCCCTGTAATGCATGGCTGGTTCAACATGTGCAAATCAATAAATGTAATCCAGCATATAAACATAACAAAAGACAAAAACCACATGATTATCTCAATAGATGCAGAAAAGGCCTCTGACAAAATTCAACAGCTCTTCATGCTAAAAACTCTCCATAAATTAGGTATTGATGGAATGTATCTCAAAATAATCAGAACTATTTATGACAAACCCACAGCCAATATCATACTGAATGGGCAAAAACTGGAAGCATTCCCTTTGAAAACTGGTGCAATGCAGGGTTAGTCTTTCACCACCCTTATTCAACAAGTTCTGGCCAGGGCAATCAGGCAAGATAAATAAATAAAGGGTATTCAGTTAGGAAATGAGGAAGTAAAATTGTCCGTGTTTGCAGATGACATGATTGTACATTTAGAAAACTGCATCATCTCAGCCCAAAATCTCCTTAAGCTGATGAGCAACTTCAGCAAAGTCTCAGGATACAAAATCAATGTGCAACAATCATATGCATTGGTATACACCAATAACAGACAAACAGAGAGCCAAATCATAAGTGAACTCCCATTCACAATTGCTTAAAAGAGAATAAAATACCTAGGAATCCAACTCACAAGGGATGTGAAGGACCTCTTCAAGGAGAACTGTAAACTACTGCTCAAGGAAATAAAAGAGGATACAAACAAATGGAAGAACATTCCATGCTCATGGACAGGAAGAATCAATATTGTGAAAATGGCCATACTGCCCAAGGTACTTTATAGATTCAATGCAATTCCCGTCAAGCTACAAATGACTTTCTTCACAGAATTGGAAAAAAAAAACTACTTTAAAGTTCATATGGAACCATAAAAGAGCCCGAATTACCAAAACAATCCAAAGCCAAAAGAACAAAGCTGGAGGCATCACTCTGACTTCAAACTATACTACAAGGCTACAGTAACCAAAACAGCATGGCACTGGTACCAAAACAGAGATATAGACCAATGGAACAGAACAGAGCCCTCAGAAATAATACCACAAACCTACAACCATCTGATCTTTGACAATGTGACAAAAACAAGAAATGGCGAAAGGATTTGCTGTTTAATAAATGATGCTGGGAAAACTGGCTAGCCATATGTAGAAAGCTGAAACTGTATCCCTTCCTTACACCTTTTACAATAATTAATTCAAGATGGATTAGAGACTTAAATGTTAGACCTAAAACCAAAAAAAAAAAAAAAAAAAACCCTAGAAGAAAACCTAGACAATACCATTCAGGACATAGGCATGGGCAAGGACTTTATGTCTAAAATACAAAAAGCAATAGCAGCAAAAGCCAAAATTGACAAATGTGATCTAATTAAACTAAAGAGCTTCTGCACAGCAAAAGACACTACCATCAGAGTGAACAGGCAACCTACAGAATGGGAGAAAATTTTCACAATCTACTCACCTGACAAAAGGCTAATATCCAGAACCTACAAAGAACTTAAACAAATGTACAAGAAAAATCAAACAACCCCATAAAAAAGTGGGCAAGAATATGAACACACACTTCTCAAAAGAAGACATTTATGCATCCAACAGACACATTTAAAAATGCTCATCATCACTGGCCATCAGAGAAATGCAAATCAAAACCACAATGAGATACCATCTCACACCAGTTAGAATGGCAATCATTAAAAAGTCAGGAAACAACAGCTGCTGGAGAGGACATGGAGAAACAGGATCACTTTTACACTGTTGGTGGGACTGTCAACTAGTTCAACCATTGTGGAAAACAGTGTGGCGATTCCTCAAGGATCTAAAACTAGAAATACCATTTGACCCAGCCATCCTATTACTGGGTATATACCCAAAGGATTATAAATCATGCTGCTATAAAGACACATGCACACGTATGTTTATTGTGGCACTATTCACAATAACAAAGACTTGGAACCAACTGAAATGTCCAGCAATGACAGACTGGATTAAGAAAATGTGGCACATATACACCATGGAATACTATGCAGTCATAATAAAGGATGAGTTCATGTCCTTTGTAGGGACATGGATGAAGCTGGAAACCATCATTCTCAGCAAACTCTCACAAGGACAAAAAGCCAAACACCGCATGTTCTCACTCATAGGTGCGTATTGAACAATGAGAACACTTGGACACAGGAAAGGGAACATCACACACTGGGGCCTGTTTTATGGTAGGGGGAAGGGGGACGGATAGCTTTAGGAAATATACCTAATGTAAATGATGAGTTAATGGGTGCAGCACACCAACATGGCACATGTATACATATGTAACAACCTGCACATTGTGCACCTGTACCCTAGAAAGTATAAGAAAAAATAAAGAAGGAACATACGATATTTCAGATAAAGTCCCTAAGCAGAATCATATTACAATCTTTGATTAAACAGAGATATGCTTTGAGACACATTCAGCTGCAAAATCAAAGAGAAAAATTGATATTCAGCATCATTGTATATGTTTTGTTAAATATAGGTGAAAACTAATATGTGGACATGTGTGAGCATTCATGTGTCTCCCATAAACTCCCTTATAGATTATATCCAAAGCAACTGTGAGACCAAACTCTACTAAGCATGCAGATACTTGAAACAGGCAAAAACCAGTGTAGCCATCACTTTTGTAAGTTTAGCCACATTCAGGCTCATCTAAGTCACTCTGCATAGAAGACTGACCTGAGGCAAATGTGATACTTTTTTAATGGCAGGACTGAGCTCATGATTAGTCACACTGAGACAACTAAGAAATTCTCCAAATGACGGGCTCAACACAGGGCTCTTGATCAATCAAGCTAAGCAGTCCATGTTGAAGGTGCTATAGGACTCACGTTTTGTTCATTCAAAGGGAGTTTCTAGGAATTCTTTTGAGCTAATCACTATATCTTGTATGCAACAAATTGCATCAATTGGGACCCAAATTCTAAAAATTTTAACCTATTTCATAAGACCTTTCCTTCTCCAAATAAAACCATCGTCTAATCTCTACTATTTTAGTTAGAAAGCCTTGTGGTATTGATGTAAGAATATAAGAAAGGTAGTCTGAAACCTGTTCTAGGCCAGGACTGACAACTTTATTCTGAAAAGAAATTGGTATTTCTGATAGAATGCTTAAGTAATTTACTGAAGAATTTTATCGGGAATAAGTTTTGTTCTGAGAATAATGGAAAAAAGTTTATACTCACCCCTAGCTGGCTGTTAGTGAACTCTAGTGACTCATCAGGCTTTTGTTTTCCTCTTTATACGATTTGTTACATTTCCTATAAAAATCTCCTAATCAGAATTAGTCTTTCAGGTAGTCTAGTAGAGACCTTCCACTTTCCAACTAATAGTGTAATAAAAAATTAATGCATGTGTATTAGTTTGTTTTCATGCTGTTATGATGAAATACCAGAGATTGGAAATTTAAATGAAAGAAGTTTGATTGACTCACAGTACAGCATGTCTGAGAAGGCCTCAGGAAACTTACCATCATGGCAGAAGGTGAAGGAGAGTAAGGCACCTTTTTCACAAGATGTCAAGAGAGAGAAGTGCAGAGTGAAGAGGAAAAAAAAAATTCCCTTATAAAACCATCAGATCTAATGAAATCTCACTCATTATCATGAGAACAGCGTGGGGAACTGCCACCAGGATCTACTCACCTCCCAGGAAGTCCCTCCCCCAACATATGGGGATTACAATTCAAGATGAGATTTGGGTGGGGACACAGAACCAGACCCTATCATTTCACCTGCAGCTCCTCTCAAATCCCATCTTTCTCACATTTCGAAACACAATTATGCCTTCCCTACAGTTTCTCAAAGTCTTAACTCATTTGAGGATTAATCCAAAAGTCCAAGTCCATATTTTCACCTGAAACAAAGTAAGTCCCTTCTCCCTATAAGCCTGTAAAATCAAGTGCAAGTTAGTTACTTCTGAGATATAATGGGGCTGTATGCATTAGATAAATGCACCCATTCCAAATGGGAGAAATTGGCCAAAACAAACGTGCTACAAGCCCCATGCAAGTTCTTAATCCAATAGTGTAGTCATTAAACCTTAAAGTTCGAAAATGATCTCCTTTGACTCCATTTCTCACACTCAGGTCACACTAATGCAAGAGGTGGGTTCCCACAACCTTGGGTAGCATGCTCACGAATAAGTTGAGATGTTTTCTTTGCCAGAGATAATGATGGCTGAACTACTTATAGTAGCTGCCCTTACAGTGTGATCATTTTATTAAATTACTACCTTTGGAGTACAAATTACTGATTAGAACAACTAATTGTCCAGAGCATATTGTTCAATCTAGCTAAAAACATATATATATATATATTTCAATGTCTATGTCAGAACATTTAAATTATATAGACTTTTGCTTATAGAAAGATGAAGCATACATAGTTTTTTCCATACTTCTAGGTAACTACAACTAGAAATCCTGGATATTATATATACAACCAGTGTATAAGAATTCTGAGGTGGAGAGGAAAGATAAAGATGACTAGGCATCTCAGAACCCCAGGAATAATGGTGGTGCATTTGTTGGGTTTTCTCTTTGCCTCACATGACCCAGATTTGGTGCCAGATAAGCCAATAATCTGGAAACACTTTAGGGCACATGTGTGCACACGTACACATACACACGCACACACACAAATACACAACCCCTGTTCTCTCTAGCCCAAAGACCAGAAAGGGAGTAGCCTAGGAGGGCATAAAACACTTAGAAATAATGGCCCTAAGCCAGCTAAACACTACAAAAAAAAAAAAAAAAATGGTGGTCCCACTGCTACCCCAACAGCAAATATTGATCAGAGAGACTAAATTTACACCCTCACGAGACTGTAAAAAGGCACCCCAAAGACCTGTTGTCAGGGTGTATCAGTGAAGACTGTGTGGGGAGCATGGACTTTCATTCCTGCTGAGCAGTAATAAGGCCCCACCCTGCCGTGTCATCAGAGACCACATGAGGAAACTGCATTTCCACTCCCGCCAGGCAGTAACTTAGATGCCTCTTTCTCTTCCTGTGGCAGTGATGTAAGAGGAGGCTGAATTGAAAGGTCAGACTTTCACCTCAATTTAACAGTGATGAAGTCGCTACCTGATATAGTATGACTCTGTGTCCCCAACCAAATCTCATCTCATCTTGTAGCTCCCATTATTCCCATGTGTTGTGGGATTGACCTGGTGGGAGATGATAGAACCATAGAGGAGTTTCATTTCTCATGCGGTTCTTGTGATAGTGAATGGGTATCATGAAATATGATGGTTTTGAAGCAGGAGTTTCTCTGCACAAGCTCTCTCTTTTCATGCTGCCATCCATGTAAGATGTGACTTGTTCCTCCTTGCCTTCAGCCATAATTGTGAGGCCTCCCCAGTCATGAGGAACTGTTAAGTCCAAAAACCTCTTTCTTTTGTAAATGCCCAGTCTTGGGTATGTCTTTATCAGCAGCGTGGAAACAGAATAATACACTCCCACTCCCCTGTGGTGTTAGTGAAGGCAACATGGGCATTAGGAAGAAGTCATGCCTCCTACCCTCCCATCCAGGGCAGTATCAGTAAGACCTACTGGGAACTAGCACTCCCTACAACCACCTAGCAGAGAAAAGGAACTACAGACCTCATTAATAATAGAGATCAAGCAGGAAGTCTGGACTTCTACCCTCATTTGGCAGTAAGAAAGTAGCTCACTTTTTCCTTTGTCAGATGGTAACAGAAAAAAGTCAGGCAAGACAGAAAGTTTGCATGTGATCCGAGTCTCACAGTGCTCAAAATGTTCAGGTTTCAATGGAAAAGTATTTGCCTCATCAAGAAGCAAGACGATATCAAGATGAGTGTAAAAAGATAGTCAAAACATGTCAACAATGAGGTGACAAAGATGTTAGAAATATTTTAAAGTAGCTATCATAAAAGATATTCCAAAACACTATAGATATGTCGAAATGGAATTGTGAAACTTGATTTGGGTAACATACAGGAAGGCAAGCCAACAAACAAAATAGAGAAACAAAAACCATAGTAAACAAACAAATGCAAAAATTGAATGGCGGAGTTAGCATAAATAAATCAATAATTACTTTAGATGTAAATAGTCTAAATAAACCAACTAAAACACAAAAATAGGGAGAATGAACTGAAAAAATAAGACTGCACTTAATATTATGTTGCCTAAAAGAATCTCACTACAAATACAAAAAGGGAGGCAGGTTAGAAGTTAAAGGATTGAAAAGGCATGCCATGAAAACATTAATCAAAAGAAAGCCAGAGAGGCTATATTAACATCAGATAAAGAAGACTACAGAACAAAGAAAATTATCACAGAGGGATATATCATAACAATAAAAGCATCAACCAGTCAAGGGCATACAGTAACCTTATACATGTATGCAACAAACAATAGAGTTGCAAAATATGTGACACAAAAGTAGAACTTGAAAGAAATTAGAGAAATTCACAATAGTAGCTGCAGATTTCAATACCCTTCTTTCAGCAATTAATAAATTAACTAGACAGAAATTCAGCCATGACTATAAAAGGAGTCAGGAACATCATCAACCAAGAGTACCTAATGAACATCTATAGAATATTCACCAAAAATGGCAAAAAGTTTATCATTTTCAAGGGTCCACAAACATATACCAAAAAAAAAAAAAGAAAAGAAAAGAAAAGAAAAACTAAAGAAAAACTATATCCTGGGCCATAAAACAAATCTCAATACATTTAAAGGATGTCAAATTATATAGAGTGTATTCCCTGACTACAGAGAAATCAAACTAAAAATCAACAACAGGGAACTCTTAAAATACTTAAAATTAAACAATATTCCTAAATAATCTGTAGGCCAAAGAGAAAAACACAAAGGAAAGAAACATATATAAGTAAATGAACATAAAAACACAGTATATAACATTTGTGGAAAGCACTTAAGGCAGTATTAAGAGACATATTTGTGGCACTATCTGCCTATATTAGATAAGATTAAAACTCTCATGTCAGTAATTTAAGCAACCCAAGAAACTTGAAAAATGAGTAAAAAATAAATCCAAAGCAAGCATGAAGAAGGAAGTATCAAAGAGCAGAAATGAATGAAATTGAAAAATAAGAAAATGATAGATTAAAAAAATAAAATACAATTATTTCTTTGGAAAGTTCAATGAAATTGACCCAGAGAAATACCTACACAAACATATCCAACAGATTTCTTACAAAGGCACACAAACAATCAATGTAGAAAAGGTAGCCTTTTCAACAAATGAAGGAAAAATAAAGAACCATGAAACTTTTGGGAAAAAGGAGAAAATCTTTAGGAACTCATGCTAAGCAAAGAGTTCTATCCTTAGAAAGCAAACTTGTTAAATTTGATTTAATTAAATTAAAACTTTTTCTCTGCCCAGGACACTGTTAAAAGAACAATATACAAGGTACAGATTACAGTGAAATAATGGCAAATAACATATCTGACAAAGAACTAATGGCTGGAACACAGAAAGAAGAAACATTCTAGTAGTAAAGAAATAATCTGATCAGAAAATGGACAAAGAGCATAGTGACATTTTCACAAAGAGGCTATACATAAGCACATGAAAAGGTGTTCAATATCACTAGCCATTAGTGAAATGCAAATTAAAACTATCAGGCCATATCATTACACATTTATCAGAATGGCTAAAGTAAAAAATTGTGACTACACCAATTGTGGTGAGCATGTGGGCAACTGGATCACACATACATTGTTGGTGGGAATGCAAAATGATATAGTCACTCTGTAAAACACTTTGACAGTTTCTTTAAAGTGTAAACCTTGGACTATGATATCCACTACCCATTGTATTCCTAGACATTCTTCCCAGAGTAGTGAGAATATGTGTTTCCACAAAACTTGTATATAAATGTTTATAGCAGCTTTATTTGTAATAGTCAAAAAAACAGAAACATTCCAGATGTCCTTCAACAGGTAAACTCCTAAACAAACCATGGTATATCCACACCATGGAATACTACTAGCAAAAAAGACATTTAATCATTGATGCAGGCAACAGCTTGGCTAAGTCTCCAGAGAATTATGCTGAGTGAATAGAGTCAATTCCAAAATATTTGTACTATGTAATTCCATTTACACCACACTTTTGAAATGATGAAATTCCTGATATGAAGAACAACTGCCTAGGGTTACTGCACTTGAGTTATAGGCGAGATTGAAGTTTCTTTGGCTATCATAGGGCCACAGGAGGAACCCTTGGGGTGATGGACGTATTCTGCATATAATTATGCTCCTGTTCTATAGTTTTGCAAGCTGTTGCCATTTTAAAAATTGGTTAATGTTACATAAGATCTTACTGTATGTTTAGCTAACAGCAGTATATAAGTCTCTATCTCAAAGCCAATAATATAATTTAAAAGTAACTCTTATATCGTATAACAACACATACCAAATATTAAAGATCTAAACTGTTATACACTCAGCTAAACTGCAACTGACTTCAGTTTGAAAACGTACCTAACTCCAGTCATGAACAGTAACAGTTTTTGTCTTTTTTCTCTGGATTTATTTAAAACATTGTCCTATTTGAAACACTGAAGTATACTTACTTTCCTTTTCTTTTTCTTTCTCTGGTTGTTAAGGGCATCACCACAAGTGTCCCTCATGCGGCCCTTTTATAGCCACATCCACTTTGATCTCACATACACCCCTATGTAGTAATCCCAGGCAATTGTTCTTTAGTTCTATAAACCTGTCATTTTCCGAAAATGTTGTGTAAATGGAATTATACAGATTGCAATCATTTGGGATTGTTTTTTTACTACTCAGCATAATTTTCTGGAAGTTAATTACCTCTGGTTAATCTCGGGCACTCAGGATTCCCTGTGGTGCCTTTTCTTGGGTCTGTAGTAGGACCTATCGCCTCACTGCAAAAGCTGGTCTGAACCAGTCTCATCTATTCTTCACTCATAAAACACAAGATTGTGTCTTAGAAGATAGCTAGGAATATGGACATCAAAGCTAATTCATTCTAATATTTCCTGCATACCTGAAGGAAAGGGAGAAAGGCATCAGTGTTTATTTGCTCAGAGTTCATTGTTTAGAGTTCAGTTTGTCACAGATAAGAATGCTGAATACTTATCTATTCAAGTACAGACTACATAGTTACCTGAAAATTCACAAAGTAAAATAATTTCATTAACACTTTAGATATTTGCTAATAGAAGAGTCACAACATACATTAAAATGTATATTTCCTTTATTACTACATAGCAAAATAGTTTTAAGACCAAAAACCTAGTGACTTACATAATACTGTCTTGTCTACTTTCATGGTTCTGAATGCTGATAGGCTCAGCCTACTAGGGTTGTTGGTTCAATAAATGAACAACCTCAAGTCAACCAAATACATTCTCTTTTGAACACTTCCCTTCATTGTCTTCAGTGGCCAGCACTTGGTATTTGTTGAGTGAATTCAGGCATGTATCTGAGGATAAATGGCTGTTGAAGCTGAAAAGTCTTTCTACTGTAGACTGTCTCTGTGGTAGTCACAGTACATAAGTAAACTAGTGATATAAATGGAGAAGTTGACTATTCCTATAAAGGTAAGTCCATGTGCTTTTCCTAACATTAAATATTTCTGTTCTATCATTAAATTGCATTGACTGTACCACCCAAAGAAAAAAACATGAATTTCATTATACTGTCTTTGTGTATATCTGTTAGTAAATACTTATTTACTTAGGAATCACTAAAGCTGATGCCCAATCTTTATTGGAGGTGAAAAATTACTTAAACCATTTAAAAGACTCCTGTTCTCATAAATATCTGTCAAATACATCCTTGCTGACTGAGATTAGAAAGAAAAATAAGTCAAAAAATAAGGCTACTTCTCTAAATTTAATAGTTATCTTCAACAAAATAGTATCAAAATTCCCAGTTATTTTTATTAATTTTCCTGTAGAACACTAGTTAGTCTTTTTCCTTCCATCATCAAATCTGTTGAAAAAATACAACAAAAGTCACAAATTCTGGTGAAAATATACCTATATACCAATGAAAATGTAAAAAAAAAAAAAAAAATCAAATGGCAATAGAAATACTATCCGAGTTTCAAGAGCACAGGCAGAAATTCTCCAATTATCTTCATCTTCACATGAAACATTTTGGTAATTTAAACTTAGAATTTAAACAGGAAAGACATTGCTTCCTCCAGGTTTTCTAAACCAATTAGTATATGAAATTTAAATCTTTCTTCACTTTCTAATCTTTGAAAATCCAATCAGGCAAATGTTTTTGTTCCAACATTATATTATCACATCAAAGAGATCTCATTGCCAGTTTTTCTACTATTCTAAGTTCAGTGACTTTTATATTAAACTTAAACAAAATGTTACTTGCATGAGTGATTTTTACTTTCTAGTATCCCTTAAGTATACTCAAGATCTACTTTGTAATGTGAAGTAAAATATGAGGTACCATTATCTGAAATTATATTCAAATATATTAATTGCAAATTGATTTATTCAAAGTTTAAAATACACTATTGCTTTGCCGACTTCAGAATTCTCAGGAGAAAGCACTTATGTCTTACATACCTCTTGGGAAGGTTTATATTAATGTTAGAAAATGAAAATAAATGATTTAGCAAAGAGTATTCTTTTATTTGTAGAGAATAAAACCATGGGAAATGATTTCAAAGATAAACTTTCAGCTACTAATTTATAGAAGACATATATCTCAGCAGATAACAGAAATTCTATAGAAATTATTTACACGTAAAAAAGTGGAAAATTGCAATTTAAATTTCTTTAATTCATAAATCATTGTAAGCAGTGTAAAGAATGACTTCTGATAAATTAAGCACTAATGACATTTGAAATGTCAGTACAGTTTGTCTCTCTATTGATAGAAACAATTTTCCATTATTCCTGTTTAAAGCAATTACACCTAGTAACAACTGAAGTCCATCTTTTCTGGACTTTAAGAGAAGTAAAACACATGTACTTATGATCTAGGGTCTTTATGGTTCTACAATATCAAAGTTCTTAATGACAGTGTAGAACTATATATAAATACCACAACTCATTGTGGTATACAGATTACAATATATTTGTGAATAATCATGTGTGTTTTAGAAGCTGACTCTCACATTAATGGTCTACAGTAATCTGCTTTTTAAATTCATTATAAAGATGTCTTCATGTGATGGTAGATTCAATTGCCAAAAGTACCTTACCTTTTCAGAACATTTGTGTTCGTCTTTTTAAGGCGTACACAATTTAGTCTATTCATATGGTCCTTTTGACAATTTGCCCTAGTGCTAATTGATGAACATTTTGTCAATTTTTATTATGTATATTATTTTCATTGGTGTTGTATCTCTCTTCTCTAACCTTCATTTGAGTATCTTCCAACACTGCTTGTCGAGACTGTCTTTCATGATAGGACAGGATTCTTGTACTGGCATCTGTATTCTC
>NW_022325911.1:0-6755 GCF_002776525.5 Piliocolobus tephrosceles | reverse complement strand
TAGAGATCTGTTTTCAATAATGAGTATATAGTTAACAATACTATAAACTTAACATTTTTTAAGAGGAAAACTTTAGGTTATATATATTTACCACAATAAGATAGAATGTATATGTTATATATTTTAACACAATGAAAAGTATATATGTTTGTGCATATATACACACACATACACATATATATGAATACATACATTTATGTGTGTATAATATATAATGCACTTATATATGAATATATATGCTATATCAGATACATGAATATATAATATAGATATACATATATTGATGTATATTCATATGTATGATATATAAAATATATGAAATATATATGATGTAGCAATATATCATGATATATGATATATATCATATGAGTAACATCACATATGTCACTTATATCAATATATAATAACTATAATTATGAAGTTCTAGTCTGTGAACATTGGATACTTATTCACAATTTCAATCTTGGGCTTTGGTTTCATTCCGTAATGGAGGAAAATAATCTGCTCTGAAAAATTCCCTCTTACCCAAGCTCAAACCAGCATTCCATTTTTGTCACAACTGAACATTAAGTAAAATGAGAAATAGAACTGTTTGCTTTTTTATTCATATTATACATATATATGTATTGTCCTGTTCTTTGTTACTTATTTAAAACTTTTAAATGATTTTATTTTTTATTTTCTAATGAATTAACATCTCATTTAAACTATCTTTTCTTCTTTCCTTAGTTTTCAGTGAATTGATACTGCATTTTTCTGTTTAATAATTTATAGCTCTGAATTTTACACATAAGCACCACTCTATTATTTGATATGTAATTCTGAAATTGTCCATGTGTTCTAAGAAGAATATAATCAGAACTTTGGCCCAAATTATTGAGGGTAACATTTATCGATTAACTGTTAAATTGATAATTTGATGATTATCAATTATCAACAATATTCATCACGATATATAAGGTTGTATTATTTAGCTTGTATTCTGCCTTTTGAACTTTGCTAAAAAATTTTTTATGCCCTCATCATGCTGTCAGGCAGAAAAGGAGAACCAATAAATATTTTCAGTTGTGCATATCCCAAGAACTCTATCCATATTTTTCTGTCAAAATTTTGTCAAGAATGATTGTTTCCTCTCTCACATTTATTTATTTGCTTATTTGTTCATGTTAAGTAGTAAATTTGATGAGATGAGAATGATCCAGTAGCTGGGAAGGATTGATGTATTGCAGAAAGCAACAAGGTCACTAGCAGTTACGAAGAAAAGTAAAGGTCGAAAAAATGGATTAACTTGGGCAGAGGCTAAGACATGTCTCATTGTGTAAAATGAAATAGTACATTATTGTGTTGAAAACAGATATTTGTTGGTATTGTTGTTGTTATTGGCAGGAAGTTGATAGCATTTCTGTAGAATGGCTGTTGGTTTTACAGAAAGTACAGCTTAATCTCTGGAACTAAAGGGAAGTTTTCCACTGGATTCATTAAATCAAAATTTCTTATGGTAGTTTTCGCAAGTCTATAATTTTTACTCATTCTTTCTTTCCAGTTCTAATTAATTATTTAATGATATACATTCTGTGGTCCAGTTACAAAGCAAACTTTGTAAGGTGAGGCTTATAATGTGGTTACAACTTCATACCTTAGGATATCCTCTTTCTTCTGCTGGAAACACTTTCTCATATCTTCAGAAGGTTAACTCCTGTTCACACTTCAAGACATGACTCAGTTTCCTCCTGTTACAGAAACTCTTTTATAACATTCCCAAGCAAAATTTTATTTTGTCCTATTATTATGCTTTCATAACACACTGTATTTTCCTCTACTGTGACATTTGTAGGTTTCTTTTTTTTTTTCCTACCTTTCTGTTTTCTCTATTAAATACAAATTCTTTGAAGTCATAGTCTTTGAAGAATTTTAATCTCTAGTGTCAAGTATGTAGTCAACATCCAATGAATATCTGTTGAATAAATAAATGAGTAGATTAATTAATCTGTACCTAAGACTGAATTAGTATGTAGTTAACACACCCGCATAAAGGTATATATGAACAAAAAAAAGCTCGGAGAATAAATCAAAGTGATTACAGAATAGATACGCTCATAGACTAAAAATGTTATTTTAGAGCAATAAATATAAAAATTTAAAAAGGATCAGTGTGAAGTCTCATCTCATAAAATAGATAAAGTGAATGTGAGCCTAAACTTGGTTCATTAAGTCTCAGCATACAAAAATAGCAACCTAGTCTCTGCTTCTACCAATCTCTATCAACATCCATACCACTGATCTCTATCAACATCCACACATGCACACTTTAGAAGCATGAAGGAGACACTTTTTGGAACAGATAAAATTGTCAATTAGTTTATGGAACTAATTATCCCCAGAGTTTCATAGAGATGATATACAGGTAGTTTAAATAAGGGTTGTAAAAAGTAATGACTGCTCTCTGGAAGTATGAACAATATTGTAACAGTGATTGTTAACAGTAATTTATAACCACAATAATGATAATAGAGTGAATTATAAGACTAATTATAAAGATGACTACTTTAATAATTAAGTACACAGCAAAAGGAAGTTCACAAAATGAAATTTCGTAGAGTCAGTGTCTGGAAACCTGAATCTCATATGTATGAAGATATGACCGTGGGAATCTCACTATTTCCTCCAGGTCTCAGTAATTGTAAAATTAACCAACTTCTTCTTCCAAGATCAAATGGTCTTTGCCTTGAAAGACTACTAATAACATAATAAATTATACAAATGACTTTCTTTAAGCAAATTACTCTCAGTAAATTTCTTACATTTTGGTTAAGATCATTAGCAATCAAAACTCTTGGGGTAGTGCCATTAAAATATTTACGAAAAGAGAATCAGCTTACCAATTTATTATCACAAGAACTTGCCACTGTGAAATGCAGTATCTAGGATCAAATCTACAGATAAAGCATATTGGACAATTTTGTTCACTGCTGTATCTCTACCCTATTAAGGATAACTGGCTCATATCAGGCACATTTTGTTTGATACAGGGTGCCTCTCTGTTGCCTGGGTTGGATGCAATGGCACAATCACAGCTCACTACAGCCTTGACCTCCAAGGCTCAAGAGATTAGTTCACTTAAGTATCCCAAGTAACTGGGATTACAGGCCTGCACTACCACACCCAACTTATTATTATTATTATTATTTGAAGAGACAGGGACCTTTATGTTGCCCAGACTGGCCTTGAATCCCTGGGCTCAAGTGATCCTCCTGCCTTGGCCTACCAAAGTACTGGGATTACACCGTGAGCCACGGTGCCTGGCCTTCATATCAAGCACTTGATATGAAGTGCAATTGTGATATGAAAGTCAGAATAAACATCTGAATATGAAATTTTGTGTGAGAATAATTCTATGTTGAGGCTGAGAGTTGTATGGTAAGAAATAGTTACATAGTTACATATTCAGTGAAAAAATATTCTAATCAGAGAAATTATGCACACAGATACCTTGAGGGAAGAAAGTGCTTGTAAGGTTTATGTAATTAAGTAAAAACATGTATAGCTGGATTACAGACATCAAGAACATATTGGGCTGAGGAGGTATCCTGGAGACTTGTCCTGGAGGGTCTTTGAATCATAATAATAATTTTGTGTTTTACTCTGAGAGTTTGGGAAATTTTCAAATCATTTTAATCAAGAAATGGCATTATGTTTGAAACAGGAAGTGCTCAAGGGTACAATTTTGAAATTCCACAATTATATTACAAAGTTTAAAAATATGTTTAGATGCCAAACATTATAATAACAAAACACTAATATAACTCAACATGAAATTTTAGTTAATGTAAAATATATTGAAGACATCAAACAATCAATGCAGACTTCTGGAATGTGAATTATCTGATGACTTTAAGTCAGAGTTCAAATTTAAATGTGAAGTGTCTCCTCTAGAAGTTGATTTACTGCAAAGTCCACCAAAGTAAGTGATAAATTATATTACAGTTTATAGTATAAATGAATACTATATCAAAAACAAAAACAAATATAAATTAAATAGTAACTATTCCACCAATTCATGGGTTAAGTCCTAGCAGTGTAAGAGTTATTTTCCCCATATTCCATCTATTTGTATAATTACCATTTATTTTTGAGATGCATTTTTGTTGACTTTTAAAACACAAGAAAATTACCTATTTTTAAACAGAATCACATCAATATTAAAGAAAATTTATTGCCATAATTTTAGCTTTTAGCAAACCATGATAAGCATTTAATAAAATTTTCCCACTATAAAACACGGTCAAATTTGCTCAGAAAAAAATTGTTGAACAGTGTGTCTAATTTTGCTCTAGCATTGAAGAATCTCAAATGGCAGTCTCCACACTTTTAAATTAAATCACATCATTTCATTACAGACCTCTTCATGACGCAGAGCACCCAAAGTCAGAAGCTTCAACATTTAAGCTGACTGGGATTTAAATTTTGATATGATCGTTGAATACTTGTGTAGCCTCAAGGATGTTATTTAATCTCTGAGTCTCAATTTTTTCATCTGCAAAATAGAGTCAGCAATATTTCAATAATAGGCTCTTTGTATCTCAATAAGAAAGTTGTTAGATATTTTTAATATATAATTTACCTATTAATATAAAAGTGCTTAATAAATGGTTAGTATTAGAAAAGATATTTGACTTCTTAATTTTTTAACATTTCTTGAAAAATTCAATAAATTATAGAAAATAATACTCAAATTCTGTTCATACTAATTGAGTGTTCTTTTCATATTTTTTCAGTTCATATATATACTTTTTTGTTTATGATTTCCATGTGTAAACATCTTGCTTTCCTACAGAAATAATGAACTTGTCAAACGAAAGGTTTTTTTTATTTAACAGCAAGAACAGGGAAATTTTATTAAAAATATCTTCCTAATATTAGGAATCACAGTTAACAGCATGCAGCATGTCCATAAATATATTGTTCACAAGAAAAAAATACAAAGTATAAAGTTATTAAAATATGCCTTCTTGTCTTGTTTTTCAACTTTAAACTGAAGTTGTAATGATTATTTTTCAGTAATTATTTTAAACTAGTTGATTAAGTTTTCTAATAATTTCAAATATCACATATAATTATCTGATCATCAAAACCAGCATTTGAAGTAAAGGAGCAGATAGTGTCAACTGTTTTATAAAGAGAGAGGGAGTCAGTTTAAAATATTTATAACTGGCCTATGTTCAAACAGCTGGCAATGTGTCATAGTCATATTTTTTAATCTACAAGTCAAATGTGCTATAAAATTGCCATATCATCTTACATATCAAATTAACATAGTAATAAGTTAAAATAAATAAAACTGAAAATTGTAAACTAGCTACCAATGCTAAAAAAGAGGTTCCATTGAAATGCTTCCGAGAAGAAGTTTAAATCACTCATCTAGCAAATGACGTATTTCATCACTGATCAAAGTTAAAAATGAGGAAGTGTCTATAATGTTTTTCTATTTCCAAAGCATTTTGAGACGTTTGTTTTTTTCTATTCATTTTTCTATCTCCAAAGCATCTTGTAGTCTAGTGGAAGTTCTTACTCTTTTTTCAGCTAGGATGAGACAGGATTGAGGACCACAGACCTGAGATTATTTAAAAAATAATTCATAGAGGAAGAAAGGAATACAATAAGCATCTGATGATATGTAGCAGCAAACCTTTTGGACAAGGAGGGATTTCAGGTGATGGGAACTGAAAAAATCAGGATAGGAGAGTGGACATTGAAATTTGAGTCAAATATAGAGAGAAGATTTCCATAGAACATGAGAAGACAAATTTATATTTCAATTTAGAATGTTAATCTCTCATTTACTGTATGAAAATGTTTGTTGCTTGTCGTAAATAGAATAACAGTCCCCCCAAAATGCCCGTCTTAATCTGTAGAACCTGTGAATTAATAATTATTTAATTAATATTTAATATTTAATAATCATTACATGGTAAAAAAGTAGGCCAAACTTAATCACATGATTAAGCAGAGAATCTTTCCAAGCCAGGTCTAAGAGGGAGGCGTGACTATATGGAAGAGGGGTCAGAGAGATGCAATGTTGCAGGTTTTAAAGATGGAGGAAGAGGTCACCAGCCAAAAAATGTGAATGGTCTTCAGTTGTTGTAAGAAGAAAAGAAAGAGATTGCCACCTGGAACCTCTAGAATGCTCTGCAGCCCATGAACATCATAATTTTAGCACAGGGAGAGAACTATGTTAGTCTTCTAACTTCCAGAACTAGAAGATTAAATTTGTGTTATTTAAGCCAATAAGATTTGTTAATTTTTTATGACACCAATAGGAAACTAATACAAGCCAGTCTCTCTTCATTCAGATTGCATCGTAGTCTCTCATTATTACCAGTAGAGGGTCTTGACCATGAGTATTCCCCCTCTTGGCATTTTGAACAAAGAATTGGGCAAAACACATGGAAAAGCAATGAAAGAATGAAACAAAAGCACAGACTTACGAAAATAAAGGTACACTCCACAGAGTGATAGACTCGAACAAATGGCTCAAGACCACTCGTTTCAGAATACTTTCTAGAGGTTTTCCATTGGTTACTTGGTTACACCTGATCTAAATGAGGGAGTGGCCCACAACCAGTCTGGTTGCAGGAGGTTACCAATCAGAGGCTGAAATGAAGCTACACATTTACACATGAAGACTTGGTCTACGACCAGTCTGATTGGTTGTGGGAGGGGACCAGAGATACTTTTCATTTTTCATCTGCAACACA
>NW_022325909.1:0-6755 GCF_002776525.5 Piliocolobus tephrosceles | reverse complement strand
TGTGTTGCAGATGAAAAATGAAAAGTATCTCTGGTCCCCTCCCACAACCAATCAGACTGGTCGTAGACCAAGTCTTCATGTGTAAATGTGTAGCTTCATTTCAGCCTCTGATTGGTAACCTCCTGCAACCAGACTGGTTGTGGGCCACTCCCTCATTTAGATCAGGTGTAACCAAGTAACCAATGGAAAACCTCTAGAAAGTATTCTGAAACGAGTGGTCTTGAGCCATTTGTTCGAGTCTATCACTCTGTGGAGTGTACCTTTATTTTCGTAAGTCTGTGCTTTTGTTTCATTCTTTCATTGCTTTTCCATGTGTTTTGCCCAATTCTTTGTTCAAAATGCCAAGAGGGGGAATACTCATGGTCAAGACCCTCTACTGGTAATAATGAGAGACTACGATGCAATCTGAATGAAGAGAGACTGGCTTGTATTAGTTTCCTATTGGTGTCATAAAAAATTAACAAATCTTATTGGCTTAAATAACACAAATTTAATCTTCTAGTTCTGGAAGTTAGAAGACTAACATAGTTCTCTCCCTGTGCTAAAATTATGATGTTCATGGGCTGCAGAGCATTCTAGAGGTTCCAGGTGGCAATCTCTTTCTTTTCTTCTTACAACAACTGAAGACCATTCACATTTTTTGGCTGGTGACCTCTTCCTCCATCTTTAAAACCTGCAACATTGCATCTCTCTGACCCCTCTTCCATATAGTCACGCCTCCCTCTTAGACCTGGCTTGGAAAGATTCTCTGCTTAATCATGTGATTAAGTTTGGCCTACTTTTTTACCATGTAATGATTATTAAATATTAAATATTAATTAAATAATTATTAATTCACAGGTTCTACAGATTAAGACGGGCATTTTGGGGGGACTGTTATTCTATTTACGACAAGCAACAAACATTTTCATACAGTAAATGAGAGATTAACATTCTAAATTGAAATATAAATTTGTCTTCTCATGTTCTATGGAAATCTTCTCTCTATATTTGACTCAAATTTCAATGTCCACTCTCCTATCCTGATTTTTTCAGTTCCCATCACCTGAAATCCCTCCTTGTCCAAAAGGTTTGCTGCTACATATCATCAGATGCTTATTGTATTCCTTTCTTCCTCTATGAATTATTTTTTAAATAATCTCAGGTCTGTGGTCCTCAATCCTGTCTCATCCTAGCTGAAAAAAGAGTAAGAACTTCCACTAGACTACAAGATGCTTTGGAGATAGAAAAATGAATAGAAAAAAACAAACGTCTCAAAATGCTTTGGAAATAGAAAAACATTATAGACACTTCCTCATTTTTAACTTTGATCAGTGATGAAATACGTCATTTGCTAGATGAGTGATTTAAACTTCTTCTCGGAAGCATTTCAATGGAACCTCTTTTTTAGCATTGGTAGCTAGTTTACAATTTTCAGTTTTATTTATTTTAACTTATTACTATGTTAATTTGATATGTAAGATGATATGGCAATTTTATAGCACATTTGACTTGTAGATTAAAAAATATGACTATGACACATTGCCAGCTGTTTGAACATAGGCCAGTTATAAATATTTTAAACTGACTCCCTCTCTCTTTATAAAACAGTTGACACTATCTGCTCCTTTACTTCAAATGCTGGTTTTGATGATCAGATAATTATATGTGATATTTGAAATTATTAGAAAACTTAATCAACTAGTTTAAAATAATTACTGAAAAATAATCATTACAACTTCAGTTTAAAGTTGAAAAACAAGACAAGAAGGCATATTTTAATAACTTTATACTTTGTATTTTTTTCTTGTGAACAATATATTTATGGACATGCTGCATGCTGTTAACTGTGATTCCTAATATTAGGAAGATATTTTTAATAAAATTTCCCTGTTCTTGCTGTTAAATAAAAAAAACCTTTCGTTTGACAAGTTCATTATTTCTGTAGGAAAGCAAGATGTTTACACATGGAAATCATAAACAAAAAAGTATATATATGAACTGAAAAAATATGAAAAGAACACTCAATTAGTATGAACAGAATTTGAGTATTATTTTCTATAATTTATTGAATTTTTCAAGAAATGTTAAAAAATTAAGAAGTCAAATATCTTTTCTAATACTAACCATTTATTAAGCACTTTTATATTAATAGGTAAATTATATATTAAAAATATCTAACAACTTTCTTATTGAGATACAAAGAGCCTATTATTGAAATATTGCTGACTCTATTTTGCAGATGAAAAAATTGAGACTCAGAGATTAAATAACATCCTTGAGGCTACACAAGTATTCAACGATCATATCAAAATTTAAATCCCAGTCAGCTTAAATGTTGAAGCTTCTGACTTTGGGTGCTCTGCGTCATGAAGAGGTCTGTAATGAAATGATGTGATTTAATTTAAAAGTGTGGAGACTGCCATTTGAGATTCTTCAATGCTAGAGCAAAATTAGACACACTGTTCAACAATTTTTTTCTGAGCAAATTTGACCGTGTTTTATAGTGGGAAAATTTTATTAAATGCTTATCATGGTTTGCTAAAAGCTAAAATTATGGCAATAAATTTTCTTTAATATTGATGTGATTCTGTTTAAAAATAGGTAATTTTCTTGTGTTTTAAAAGTCAACAAAAATGCATCTCAAAAATAAATGGTAATTATACAAATAGATGGAATATGGGGAAAATAACTCTTACACTGCTAGGACTTAACCCATGAATTGGTGGAATAGTTACTATTTAATTTATATTTGTTTTTGTTTTTGATATAGTATTCATTTATACTATAAACTGTAATATAATTTATCACTTACTTTGGTGGACTTTGCAGTAAATCAACTTCTAGAGGAGACACTTCACATTTAAATTTGAACTCTGACTTAAAGTCATCAGATAATTCACATTCCAGAAGTCTGCATTGATTGTTTGATGTCTTCAATATATTTTACATTAACTAAAATTTCATGTTGAGTTATATTAGTGTTTTGTTATTATAATGTTTGGCATCTAAACATATTTTTAAACTTTGTAATATAATTGTGGAATTTCAAAATTGTACCCTTGAGCACTTCCTGTTTCAAACATAATGCCATTTCTTGATTAAAATGATTTGAAAATTTCCCAAACTCTCAGAGTAAAACACAAAATTATTATTATGATTCAAAGACCCTCCAGGACAAGTCTCCAGGATACCTCCTCAGCCCAATATGTTCTTGATGTCTGTAATCCAGCTATACATGTTTTTACTTAATTACATAAACCTTACAAGCACTTTCTTCCCTCAAGGTATCTGTGTGCATAATTTCTCTGATTAGAATATTTTTTCACTGAATATGTAACTATGTAACTATTTCTTACCATACAACTCTCAGCCTCAACATAGAATTATTCTCACACAAAATTTCATATTCAGATGTTTATTCTGACTTTCATATCACAATTGCACTTCATATCAAGTGCTTGATATGAAGGCCAGGCACCGTGGCTCACGGTGTAATCCCAGTACTTTGGTAGGCCAAGGCAGGAGGATCACTTGAGCCCAGGGATTCAAGGCCAGTCTGGGCAACATAAAGGTCCCTGTCTCTTCAAATAATAATAATAATAATAAGTTGGGTGTGGTAGTGCAGGCCTGTAATCCCAGTTACTTGGGATACTTAAGTGAACTAATCTCTTGAGCCTTGGAGGTCAAGGCTGTAGTGAGCTGTGATTGTGCCATTGCATCCAACCCAGGCAACAGAGAGGCACCCTGTATCAAACAAAATGTGCCTGATATGAGCCAGTTATCCTTAATAGGGTAGAGATACAGCAGTGAACAAAATTGTCCAATATGCTTTATCTGTAGATTTGATCCTAGATACTGCATTTCACAGTGGCAAGTTCTTGTGATAATAAATTGGTAAGCTGATTCTCTTTTCGTAAATATTTTAATGGCACTACCCCAAGAGTTTTGATTGCTAATGATCTTAACCAAAATGTAAGAAATTTACTGAGAGTAATTTGCTTAAAGAAAGTCATTTGTATAATTTATTATGTTATTAGTAGTCTTTCAAGGCAAAGACCATTTGATCTTGGAAGAAGAAGTTGGTTAATTTTACAATTACTGAGACCTGGAGGAAATAGTGAGATTCCCACGGTCATATCTTCATACATATGAGATTCAGGTTTCCAGACACTGACTCTACGAAATTTCATTTTGTGAACTTCCTTTTGCTGTGTACTTAATTATTAAAGTAGTCATCTTTATAATTAGTCTTATAATTCACTCTATTATCATTATTGTGGTTATAAATTACTGTTAACAATCACTGTTACAATATTGTTCATACTTCCAGAGAGCAGTCATTACTTTTTACAACCCTTATTTAAACTACCTGTATATCATCTCTATGAAACTCTGGGGATAATTAGTTCCATAAACTAATTGACAATTTTATCTGTTCCAAAAAGTGTCTCCTTCATGCTTCTAAAGTGTGCATGTGTGGATGTTGATAGAGATCAGTGGTATGGATGTTGATAGAGATTGGTAGAAGCAGAGACTAGGTTGCTATTTTTGTATGCTGAGACTTAATGAACCAAGTTTAGGCTCACATTCACTTTATCTATTTTATGAGATGAGACTTCACACTGATCCTTTTTAAATTTTTATATTTATTGCTCTAAAATAACATTTTTAGTCTATGAGCGTATCTATTCTGTAATCACTTTGATTTATTCTCCGAGCTTTTTTTTGTTCATATATACCTTTATGCGGGTGTGTTAACTACATACTAATTCAGTCTTAGGTACAGATTAATTAATCTACTCATTTATTTATTCAACAGATATTCATTGGATGTTGACTACATACTTGACACTAGAGATTAAAATTCTTCAAAGACTATGACTTCAAAGAATTTGTATTTAATAGAGAAAACAGAAAGGTAGGAAAAAAAAAAAGAAACCTACAAATGTCACAGTAGAGGAAAATACAGTGTGTTATGAAAGCATAATAATAGGACAAAATAAAATTTTGCTTGGGAATGTTATAAAAGAGTTTCTGTAACAGGAGGAAACTGAGTCATGTCTTGAAGTGTGAACAGGAGTTAACCTTCTGAAGATATGAGAAAGTGTTTCCAGCAGAAGAAAGAGGATATCCTAAGGTATGAAGTTGTAACCACATTATAAGCCTCACCTTACAAAGTTTGCTTTGTAACTGGACCACAGAATGTATATCATTAAATAATTAATTAGAACTGGAAAGAAAGAATGAGTAAAAATTATAGACTTGCGAAAACTACCATAAGAAATTTTGATTTAATGAATCCAGTGGAAAACTTCCCTTTAGTTCCAGAGATTAAGCTGTACTTTCTGTAAAACCAACAGCCATTCTACAGAAATGCTATCAACTTCCTGCCAATAACAACAACAATACCAACAAATATCTGTTTTCAACACAATAATGTACTATTTCATTTTACACAATGAGACATGTCTTAGCCTCTGCCCAAGTTAATCCATTTTTTCGACCTTTACTTTTCTTCGTAACTGCTAGTGACCTTGTTGCTTTCTGCAATACATCAATCCTTCCCAGCTACTGGATCATTCTCATCTCATCAAATTTACTACTTAACATGAACAAATAAGCAAATAAATAAATGTGAGAGAGGAAACAATCATTCTTGACAAAATTTTGACAGAAAAATATGGATAGAGTTCTTGGGATATGCACAACTGAAAATATTTATTGGTTCTCCTTTTCTGCCTGACAGCATGATGAGGGCATAAAAAATTTTTTAGCAAAGTTCAAAAGGCAGAATACAAGCTAAATAATACAACCTTATATATCGTGATGAATATTGTTGATAATTGATAATCATCAAATTATCAATTTAACAGTTAATCGATAAATGTTACCCTCAATAATTTGGGCCAAAGTTCTGATTATATTCTTCTTAGAACACATGGACAATTTCAGAATTACATATCAAATAATAGAGTGGTGCTTATGTGTAAAATTCAGAGCTATAAATTATTAAACAGAAAAATGCAGTATCAATTCACTGAAAACTAAGGAAAGAAGAAAAGATAGTTTAAATGAGATGTTAATTCATTAGAAAATAAAAAATAAAATCATTTAAAAGTTTTAAATAAGTAACAAAGAACAGGACAATACATATATATGTATAATATGAATAAAAAAGCAAACAGTTCTATTTCTCATTTTACTTAATGTTCAGTTGTGACAAAAATGGAATGCTGGTTTGAGCTTGGGTAAGAGGGAATTTTTCAGAGCAGATTATTTTCCTCCATTACGGAATGAAACCAAAGCCCAAGATTGAAATTGTGAATAAGTATCCAATGTTCACAGACTAGAACTTCATAATTATAGTTATTATATATTGATATAAGTGACATATGTGATGTTACTCATATGATATATATCATATATCATGATATATTGCTACATCATATATATTTCATATATTTTATATATCATACATATGAATATACATCAATATATGTATATCTATATTATATATTCATGTATCTGATATAGCATATATATTCATATATAAGTGCATTATATATTATACACACATAAATGTATGTATTCATATATATGTGTATGTGTGTGTATATATGCACAAACATATATACTTTTCATTGTGTTAAAATATATAACATATACATTCTATCTTATTGTGGTAAATATATATAACCTAAAGTTTTCCTCTTAAAAAATGTTAAGTTTATAGTATTGTTAACTATATACTCATTATTGAAAACAGATCTCTA
>NW_022325908.1:0-13341 GCF_002776525.5 Piliocolobus tephrosceles | reverse complement strand
CTCTGATCCTTTTGTTACTTGGTTGTGGAGAGGTGGGATTTTCCTTTTGAAAAGTCAGCATATGGGCCTTAGGGTCCTCCAGACCCTATTCTCCTGCCTCATTATCACCCATAGCAGTGGTTCTTAACCACGTTCAGGTTCTCTCCCCTTGGATAATATGAAGCAAGTTCCAGACTCAAAATGGTATGTATCCACTACTTGACAGAGAATACAGATGCCAGTACAAGAATCCTGTCCTATCATGAAAGACAGTCTCGACAAGCAGTGTTGGAAGATACTCAAATGAAGGTTAGAGAAGAGAGATATAACACCAATGAAAATAATATACATAATAAAAATTGACAAAATGTTCATCAATTAGCACTGGGGCAAATTGTCAAAAGGATCATATGAATAGATTAAATTGTGTACGCCTTAAAAAGACAAACACAAATGTTCTGAAAAGGTAAGGTACTTTTGGCAATTGAATCTACCATCACATGAAGACATCTTTATAATGAATTTAAAAAGCAGATTACTGTAGACCATTAATGTGAGAGTCAGCTTCTAAAACACACATGAGTATTCACAAATATATTGTAATCTGTATACCACAATGAGTTGTGGTATTTATTATAGTTCTACACTGTCATTAAGAACTTTGATATTGTAGAACCATAAAGACCCTAGATCATAAGTACATGTGTTTTACTTCTCTTAAAGTCCAGAAAAGATGGACTTCAGTTGTTATTAGGTGTAATTGCTTTAAACAGGAATAATGGAAAATTGTTTCTATCAATAGAGAGACAAACTGTACTGACATTTCAAATGTCATTAGTGCTTAATTTATCAGAAGTCATTCTTTACACTGCTTACAACGATTTATGAATTAAAGAAATTTAAATCGCAATTTTCCACTTTTTTATGTGTAAATAATTTCTATAGAATTTCTGTTATCTGCTGAGATATAGTGTCTTCTATAAATTAGTAGCTGAAAGTTTATGCTTTGAAATCATTTCCCATGGTTTTATTCTCTACAAATAAAAGTATACTCTTTGCTAAATCATTTATTTTCATTTTCTAACATTAATATAAACCTTCCCAAGAGGTATGTAAGACATAAGTGCCTTCTCCTGAGAATTCTGAAGTCGGCAAAGCAATAGTGTATTTTAAACTTTGAATAAATCAATTTGCAATTAATATATTTGAATATAATTTCAGATAATGGTACCTCATATTTTACTTCACATTACAAAGTAGATCTTGAGTATACTTAAGGGATACTAGAAAGTAAAAATCACTCATGCAAGTAACATTTTGTTTAAGTTTAATATAAAAGTCACTGAACTTAGAATAGTAGAAAAACTGGCAATGAGATCTCTTTGATGTGATAATATAATGTTGGGACAAAAACATTTGCCTGATTAGATTTTCAAAGATTAGAAAGTGAAGAAAGATTTAAATTTCATATACTAATTGGTTTAGAAAACCTGGAGGAAGCAATGTCTTTCCTGTTTAAATTCTAAGTTTAAATTACCAAAATGTTTCATGTGAAGATGAAGATAATTGGAGAATTTCTGCCTGTGCTCTTGAAACTCGGATAGTATTTCTATTGCCATTTGATTTTTTTTTTTTTTTACATTTTCATTGGTATATAGGTATATTTTCACCAGAATTTGTGACTTTTGTTGTATTTTTTCAACAGATTTGATGATGGAAGGAAAAAGACTAACTAGTGTTCTACAGGAAAATTAATAAAAATAACTGGGAATTTTGATACTATTTTGTTGAAGATAACTATTAAATTTAGAGAAGTAGCCTTATTTTTTGACTTATTTTTCTTTCTAATCTCAGTCATCAAGGATGTATTTGACAGATATTTATGAGAACAGGAGTCTTTTAAATGGTTTAAGTAATTTTTCACCTCCAATAAAGATTGGGCATCAGCTTTAGTGATTCCTAAGTAAATAAGTATTTACTAACAGATATACACAAAGACAGTATAATGAAATTCATGTTTTTTTCTTTGGGTGGTACAGTCAATGCAATTTAATGATAGAACAGAAATATTTAATGTTAGGAAAAGCACATGGACTTACCTTTATAGGAATAGTCAACTTCTCCATTTATATCACTAGTTTACTTATGTACTGTGACTACCACAGAGACAGTCTACAGTAGAAAGACTTTTCAGCTTCAACAGCCATTTATCCTCAGATACATGCCTGAATTCACTCAACAAATACCAAGTGCTGGCCACTGAAGACAATGAAGGGAAGTGTTCAAAAGAGAAGGTATTTGGTTGACTTGAGGTTGTTCATTTATTGAACCAACAACCCTAGTAGGCTGAGCCTATCAGCATTCAGAACCATGAAAGTAGACAAGACAGTATTATGTAAGTCACTAGGTTTTTGGTCTTAAAACTATTTTGCTATGCAGTAATAAAGGAAATATACATTTTAATGTATGTTGTGACTCTTCTATTAGCAAATATCTAAAGTGTTAATGAAATTATTTTACTTTGTGAATTTTCAGGTAACTATGTAGTCTGTACTTGAATAGATAAGTATTCAGCATTCTTATCTGTGACAAACTGAACTCTAAACAATGAACTCTGAGCAAATAAACACTGATGCCTTTCTCCCTTTCCTTCAGGTATGCAGGAAATATTAGAATGAATTAGCTTTGATGTCCATATTCCTAGCTATCTTCTAAGACACAATCTTGTGTTTTATGAGTGAAGAATAGATGAGACTGGTTCAGACCAGCTTTTGCAGTGAGGCGATAGGTCCTACTACATCCCCAAGAAAAGGCACCACAGGGAATCCTGAGTGCCCGAGATTAACCAGAGGTAATTAACTTCCAGAAAATTATGCTGAGTGGTAAAAAAACAATCCCAAATGATTGCAATCTGTATAATTCCATTTACACAACATTTTCGGAAAATGACAGGTTTATAGAACTAAAGAACAATTGCCTGGGATTACTACATAGGGGTGTATGTGAGATCAAAGTGGATGTGGCTATAAAAGGGCCGCATGAGGGACACTTGTGGTGATGCCCTTAACAACCAGAGAAAGAAAAAGAAAAGGAAAGTAAGTATACTTCAGTGTTTCAAATAGGACAATGTTTTAAATAAATCCAGAGAAAAAAGACAAAAACTATTACTGTTCATGACTGGAGTTAGGTACGTTTTCAAACTGAAGTCAGTTGCAGTTTAGCTGAGTGTATAACAGTTTAGATCTTTAATATTTGGTATGTGTTGTTATATGATATAAGAGTTACTTTTAAATTATATTATTGGCTTTGAGATAGAGACTTATATACTGCTGTTAGCTAAACATACAGTAAGATCTTATGTAACATTAACCAATTTTTAAAATGGCAACAGCTTGCAAAACTACAGTACAGGAGCATAATTATATGCAGAATACGTCCATCACCACAAGGGTTCCTCCTGTGGCCCTATGATAGCCACAGAAACTTCAATCTCGCCTATAACTCAAGTGCAGTAACCCTAGGCAGTTGTTCTTCATATCAGGAATTTCATCATTTCAAAAGTGTGGTGTAAATGGAATTACATAGTACAAATCTTTTGGAATTGACTCTATTCACTCAGCATAATTCTCTGGAGACTTAGCCAAGCTGTTGCCTGCATCAATGATTAAATGTCTTTTTTGCTAGTAGTATTCCATGGTGTGGATATACCATGGTTTGTTTAGGAGTTTACCTGTTGAAGGACATCTGGAATGTTTCTGTTTTTTTGACTATTACAAATAAAGCTGCTATAAACATTTATATACAAGTTTTGTGGAAACACAAATTCTCACTACTCTGGGAAGAATGTCTAGGAATACAATGGGTAGTGGATATCATAGTCCAAGGTTTACACTTTAAAGAAACTGTCAAAGTGTTTTACAGAGTGACTATATCATTTTGCATTCCCACCAACAATGTATGTGTGATCCAGTTGCCCACATGCTCACCACAATTGGTGTAGTCACAATTTTTTACTTTAGCCATTCTGATAAATGTGTAATGATATGGCCTGATAGTTTTAATTTGCATTTCACTTATGGCTAGTGATATTGAACACCTTTTCATGTGCTTATGTATAGCCTCTTTGTGAAAATGTCACTATGCTCTTTGTCCATTTTCTGATCAGATTATTTCTTTACTACTAGAATGTTTCTTCTTTCTGTGTTCTAGCCATTAGTTCTTTGTCAGATATGTTATTTGCCATTATTTCACTGTAATCTGTACCTTGTATATTGTTCTTTTAACAGTGTCCTGGGCAGAGAAAAAGTTTTAATTTAATTAAATCAAATTTAACAAGTTTGCTTTCTAAGGATAGAACTCTTTGCTTAGCATGAGTTCCTAAAGATTTTCTCCTTTTTCCCAAAAGTTTCATGGTTCTTTATTTTTCCTTCATTTGTTGAAAAGGCTACCTTTTCTACATTGATTGTTTGTGTGCCTTTGTAAGAAATCTGTTGGATATGTTTGTGTAGGTATTTCTCTGGGTCAATTTCATTGAACTTTCCAAAGAAATAATTGTATTTTATTTTTTTAATCTATCATTTTCTTATTTTTCAATTTCATTCATTTCTGCTCTTTGATACTTCCTTCTTCATGCTTGCTTTGGATTTATTTTTTACTCATTTTTCAAGTTTCTTGGGTTGCTTAAATTACTGACATGAGAGTTTTAATCTTATCTAATATAGGCAGATAGTGCCACAAATATGTCTCTTAATACTGCCTTAAGTGCTTTCCACAAATGTTATATACTGTGTTTTTATGTTCATTTACTTATATGTTTCTTTCCTTTGTGTTTTTCTCTTTGGCCTACAGATTATTTAGGAATATTGTTTAATTTTAAGTATTTTAAGAGTTCCCTGTTGTTGATTTTTAGTTTGATTTCTCTGTAGTCAGGGAATACACTCTATATAATTTGACATCCTTTAAATGTATTGAGATTTGTTTTATGGCCCAGGATATAGTTTTTCTTTAGTTTTTCTTTTCTTTTCTTTTCTTTTTTTTTTTTTTTTGGTATATGTTTGTGGACCCTTGAAAATGATAAACTTTTTGCCATTTTTGGTGAATATTCTATAGATGTTCATTAGGTACTCTTGGTTGATGATGTTCCTGACTCCTTTTATAGTCATGGCTGAATTTCTGTCTAGTTAATTTATTAATTGCTGAAAGAAGGGTATTGAAATCTGCAGCTACTATTGTGAATTTCTCTAATTTCTTTCAAGTTCTACTTTTGTGTCACATATTTTGCAACTCTATTGTTTGTTGCATACATGTATAAGGTTACTGTATGCCCTTGACTGGTTGATGCTTTTATTGTTATGATATATCCCTCTGTGATAATTTTCTTTGTTCTGTAGTCTTCTTTATCTGATGTTAATATAGCCTCTCTGGCTTTCTTTTGATTAATGTTTTCATGGCATGCCTTTTCAATCCTTTAACTTCTAACCTGCCTCCCTTTTTGTATTTGTAGTGAGATTCTTTTAGGCAACATAATATTAAGTGCAGTCTTATTTTTTTAGTTCATTCTCCCTATTTTTGTGTTTTAGTTGGTTTATTTAGACTATTTACATCTAAAGTAATTATTGATTTATTTATGCTAACTCCACCATTCAATTTTTGCATTTGTTTGTTTACTATGGTTTTTGTTTCTCTATTTTGTTTGTTGGCTTGCCTTCCTGTATGTTACCCAAATCAAGTTTCACAATTCCATTTCGACATATCTATAGTGTTTTGGAATATCTTTTATGATAGCTACTTTAAAATATTTCTAACATCTTTGTCACCTCATTGTTGACATGTTTTGACTATCTTTTTACACTCATCTTGATATCGTCTTGCTTCTTGATGAGGCAAATACTTTTCCATTGAAACCTGAACATTTTGAGCACTGTGAGACTCGGATCACATGCAAACTTTCTGTCTTACCTGACTTTTTTCTGTTACCATCTGACAAAGGAAAAAGTGAGCTACTTTCTTACTGCCAAATGAGGGTAGAAGTCCAGACTTCCTGCTTGATCTCTATTATTAATGAGGTCTGTAGTTCCTTTTCTCTGCTAGGTGGTTGTAGGGAGTGCTATTTCCCAGTAGGTCTTACTGATACTGCCCTGGATGGGAGGGTAGGAGGCATGTCTTCTTCCTAATGCCCATGTTGCCTTCACTAACACCACAGGGGAGTGGGAGTGTATTATTCTGTTTCCACGCTGCTGATAAAGACATACCCAAGACTGGGCATTTACAAAAGAAAGAGGTTTTTGGACTTAACAGTTCCTCATGACTGGGGAGGCCTCACAATTATGGCTGAAGGCAAGGAGGAACAAGTCACATCTTACATGGATGGCAGCATGAAAAGAGAGAGCTTGTGCAGAGAAACTCCTGCTTCAAAACCATCATATTTCATGATACCCATTCACTATCACAAGAACAGCATGAGAAATGAAACTCCTCTATGGTTCTATCATCTCCCACCAGGTCAATCCCACAACACATGGGAATAATGGGAGCTACAAGATGAGATGAGATTTGGTTGGGGACACAGAGTCATACTATATCAGGTAGCGACTTCATCACTGTTAAATTGAGGTGAAAGTCTGACCTTTCAATTCAGCCTCCTCTTACATCACTGCCACAGGAAGAGAAAGAGGCATCTAAGTTACTGCCTGGCGGGAGTGGAAATGCAGTTTCCTCATGTGGTCTCTGATGACACGGCAGGGTGGGGCCTTATTACTGCTCAGCAGGAATGAAAGTCCATGCTCCCCACACAGTCTTCACTGATACACCCTGACAACAGGTCTTTGGGGTGCCTTTTTACAGTCTCGTGAGGGTGTAAATTTAGTCTCTCTGATCAATATTTGCTGTTGGGGTAGCAGTGGGACCACCATTTTTTTATTTTTTTTGTAGTGTTTAGCTGGCTTAGGGCCATTATTTCTAAGTGTTTTATGCCCTCCTAGGCTACTCCCTTTCTGGTCTTTGGGCTAGAGAGAACAGGGGTTGTGTATTTGTGTGTGTGCGTGTGTATGTGTACGTGTGCACACATGTGCCCTAAAGTGTTTCCAGATTATTGGCTTATCTGGAACCAAATCTGGGTCATGTGAGGCAAAGAGAAAACCCAACAAATGCACCACCATTATTCCTGGGGTTCTGAGATGCCTAGTCATCTTAATCTTTCCTCTCCACCTCAGAATTCTTATACACTGGTTGTATATATAATATCCAGGATTTCTAGTTGTAGTTACCTAGAAGTATGGAAAAAACTATGTATGCTTCATCTTTCTATAAGCAAAAGTCTATATAATTTAAATGTTCTGACATAGACATTGAAATATATATATATATATGTTTTTAGCTAGATTGAACAATATGCTCTGGACAATTAGTTGTTCTAATCAGTAATTTGTACTCCAAAGGTAGTAATTTAATAAAATGATCACACTGTAAGGGCAGCTACTATAAGTAGTTCAGCCATCATTATCTCTGGCAAAGAAAACATCTCAACTTATTCGTGAGCATGCTACCCAAGGTTGTGGGAACCCACCTCTTGCATTAGTGTGACCTGAGTGTGAGAAATGGAGTCAAAGGAGATCATTTTCGAACTTTAAGGTTTAATGACTACACTATTGGATTAAGAACTTGCATGGGGCTTGTAGCACGTTTGTTTTGGCCAATTTCTCCCATTTGGAATGGGTGCATTTATCTAATGCTTACAGCCCCATTATATCTCAGAAGTAACTAACTTGCACTTGATTTTTACAGGCTTATAGGGAGAAGGGACTTACCTTGTTTCAGGTGAAAATATGGACTTGGACTTTTGGATTAATCCTCAAATGAGTTAAGACTTTGGGAAACTGTAGGGAAGGCATAATTGTGTTTTGAAATGTGAGAAAGATGGGATTTGAGAGGAGCTGCAGGTGAAATGATATGGTCTGGTTCTGTGTCCCCACCCAAATCTCATCTTGAATTGTAATCCCCATATGTTGGGGGAGGGACTTCCTGGGAGGTGAGTAGATCCTGGTGGCAGTTCCCCACGCTGTTCTCATGATAATGAGTGAGATTTCATTAGATCTGATGGTTTTATAAGGGAATTTTTTTTTCCTCTTCACTCTGCACTTCTCTCTCTTGACATCTTGTGAAAAAGGTGCCTTACTCTCCTTCACCTTCTGCCATGATGGTAAGTTTCCTGAGGCCTTCTCAGACATGCTGTACTGTGAGTCAATCAAACTTCTTTCATTTAAATTTCCAATCTCTGGTATTTCATCATAACAGCATGAAAACAAACTAATACACATGCATTAATTTTTTATTACACTATTAGTTGGAAAGTGGAAGGTCTCTACTAGACTACCTGAAAGACTAATTCTGATTAGGAGATTTTTATAGGAAATGTAACAAATAGTATAAAGAGGAAAACAAAAGCCTGATGAGTCACTAGAGTTCACTAACAGCCAGCTAGGGGTGAGTATAAACTTTTTTCCATTATTCTCAGAACAAAACTTATTCCCGATAAAATTCTTCAGTAAATTACTTAAGCATTCTATCAGAAATACCAATTTCTTTTCAGAATAAAGTTGTCAGTCCTGGCCTAGAACAGGTTTCAGACTACCTTTCTTATATTCTTATATCAATACCACAAGGCTTTCTAACTAAAATAGTAGAGATTAGACGATGGTTTTATTTGGAGAAGGAAAGGTCTTATGAAATAGGTTAAAATTTTTAGAATTTGGGTCCCAATTGATGCAATTTGTTGCATACAAGATATAGTGATTAGCTCAAAAGAATTCCTAGAAACTCCCTTTGAATGAACAAAACGTGAGTCCTATAGCACCTTCAACATGGACTGCTTAGCTTGATTGATCAAGAGCCCTGTGTTGAGCCCGTCATTTGGAGAATTTCTTAGTTGTCTCAGTGTGACTAATCATGAGCTCAGTCCTGCCATTAAAAAAGTATCACATTTGCCTCAGGTCAGTCTTCTATGCAGAGTGACTTAGATGAGCCTGAATGTGGCTAAACTTACAAAAGTGATGGCTACACTGGTTTTTGCCTGTTTCAAGTATCTGCATGCTTAGTAGAGTTTGGTCTCACAGTTGCTTTGGATATAATCTATAAGGGAGTTTATGGGAGACACATGAATGCTCACACATGTCCACATATTAGTTTTCACCTATATTTAACAAAACGTATACAATGATGCTGAATATCAATTTTTCTCTTTGATTTTGCAGCTGAATGTGTCTCAAAGCATATCTCTGTTTAATCAAAGATTGTAATATGATTCTGCTTAGGGGCTTTATCTGAAATATCGTATGTTCCTTCTTTATTTTTTCTTATACTTTCTAGGGTACAGGTGCACAATGTGCAGGTTGTTACATATGTATACATGTGCCATGTTGGTGTGCTGCACCCATTAACTCATCATTTACATTAGGTATATTTCCTAAAGCTATCCGTCCCCCTTCCCCCTACCATAAAACAGGCCCCAGTGTGTGATATTCCCTTTCCTGTGTCCAAGTGTTCTCATTGTTCAATACGCACCTATGAGTGAGAACATGCGGTGTTTGGCTTTTTGTCCTTGTGAGAGTTTGCTGAGAATGATGGTTTCCAGCTTCATCCATGTCCCTACAAAGGACATGAACTCATCCTTTATTATGACTGCATAGTATTCCATGGTGTATATGTGCCACATTTTCTTAATCCAGTCTGTCATTGCTGGACATTTCAGTTGGTTCCAAGTCTTTGTTATTGTGAATAGTGCCACAATAAACATACGTGTGCATGTGTCTTTATAGCAGCATGATTTATAATCCTTTGGGTATATACCCAGTAATAGGATGGCTGGGTCAAATGGTATTTCTAGTTTTATATACTTGAGGAATCGCCACACTGTTTTCCACAATGGTTGAACTAGTTGACAGTCCCACCAACAGTGTAAAAGTGATCCTGTTTCTCCATGTCCTCTCCAGCAGCTGTTGTTTCCTGACTTTTTAATGATTGCCATTCTAACTGGTGTGAGATGGTATCTCATTGTGGTTTTGATTTGCATTTCTCTGATGGCCAGTGATGATGAGCATTTTTAAATGTGTCTGTTGGATGCATAAATGTCTTCTTTTGAGAAGTGTGTGTTCATATTCTTGCCCACTTTTTTATGGGGTTGTTTGATTTTTCTTGTACATTTGTTTAAGTTCTTTGTAGGTTCTGGATATTAGCCTTTTGTCAGGTGAGTAGATTGTGAAAATTTTCTCCCATTCTGTAGGTTGCCTGTTCACTCTGATGGTAGTGTCTTTTGCTGTGCAGAAGCTCTTTAGTTTAATTAGATCACATTTGTCAATTTTGGCTTTTGCTGCTATTGCTTTTTGTATTTTAGACATAAAGTCCTTGCCCATGCCTATGTCCTGAATGGTATTGTCTAGGTTTTCTTCTAGGGTTTTTTTTTTTTTTTTTTTTGGTTTTAGGTCTAACATTTAAGTCTCTAATCCATCTTGAATTAATTATTGTAAAAGGTGTAAGGAAGGGATACAGTTTCAGCTTTCTACATATGGCTAGCCAGTTTTCCCAGCATCATTTATTAAACAGCAAATCCTTTCGCCATTTCTTGTTTTTGTCACATTGTCAAAGATCAGATGGTTGTAGGTTTGTGGTATTATTTCTGAGGGCTCTGTTCTGTTCCATTGGTCTATATCTCTGTTTTGGTACCAGTGCCATGCTGTTTTGGTTACTGTAGCCTTGTAGTATAGTTTGAAGTCAGAGTGATGCCTCCAGCTTTGTTCTTTTGGCTTTGGATTGTTTTGGTAATTCGGGCTCTTTTATGGTTCCATATGAACTTTAAAGTAGTTTTTTTTTTTCCAATTCTGTGAAGAAAGTCATTTGTAGCTTGACGGGAATTGCATTGAATCTATAAAGTACCTTGGGCAGTATGGCCATTTTCACAATATTGATTCTTCCTGTCCATGAGCATGGAATGTTCTTCCATTTGTTTGTATCCTCTTTTATTTCCTTGAGCAGTAGTTTACAGTTCTCCTTGAAGAGGTCCTTCACATCCCTTGTGAGTTGGATTCCTAGGTATTTTATTCTCTTTTAAGCAATTGTGAATGGGAGTTCACTTATGATTTGGCTCTCTGTTTGTCTGTTATTGGTGTATACCAATGCATATGATTGTTGCACATTGATTTTGTATCCTGAGACTTTGCTGAAGTTGCTCATCAGCTTAAGGAGATTTTGGGCTGAGATGATGCAGTTTTCTAAATGTACAATCATGTCATCTGCAAACACGGACAATTTTACTTCCTCATTTCCTAACTGAATACCCTTTATTTATTTATCTTGCCTGATTGCCCTGGCCAGAACTTGTTGAATAAGGGTGGTGAAAGACTAACCCTGCATTGCACCAGTTTTCAAAGGGAATGCTTCCAGTTTTTGCCCATTCAGTATGATATTGGCTGTGGGTTTGTCATAAATAGTTCTGATTATTTTGAGATACATTCCATCAATACCTAATTTATGGAGAGTTTTTAGCATGAAGAGCTGTTGAATTTTGTCAGAGGCCTTTTCTGCATCTATTGAGATAATCATGTGGTTTTTGTCTTTTGTTATGTTTATGTGCTGGATTACATTTATTGATTTGCATATGTTGAACCAGCCTTGCATCCCAGGGATGAAGCCCACTTGATCATGGTGGATAAGCTTTTTGATGTGCTGCTGGATTTGGTTTGCCAGTATTTTATTGAGGATTTTTGCATCAATGTTCATCAGGGATATTGGTCTAAAGTTCTCTTTTTTTGTCATGTCTCTGCCAGGCGTTGGTATCAGGATGATGCTGGCCTCATAAAATGAGTTAGGGGGGATTCAGTCTTTTTCTAATGATTGGAATAGTTTCAGAAGGAATAGTACCAGCTCCTCCTTGTACCTCTGGTAGAAATCAACTGTGAATCCATCTGGTCCTGGAATTTTTTGGTTAGTAGGCTATTAATTGTTGCCTCAATTTCAGAGCCTCCTATTGGTCTATTCAGGGATTCAACTTCTTCCTTGTTTAGTCTTAGGAGGGTTTATGTATCCAGGAATTTATCCTTCTTCTAGAAATAAGTAAGATCAGAGCAGAACCGAAGGACACAGAGACACAAAAAAACCCTTCAAAAAATCTATGAATCCAGGAGCTGTTTTTTTTAAATGATCAACAATATTGCTAGACTGCTAGCAACATTACTAAAGAAGAAAATAGAGAAGAATCAAATAGATGCATCTGGAACTTCTGAAATTTGCATTCTGGTGTTGCTTCTCAGTGTCTTCCGTCCTAGTTATAATTCATATTTCTTGATATTACGTCTCAATATCAGTTTAGGATTAGCAATCATGTTGGTTATATAAAAATGGATTATATTTTCAAATTAAGTTTAGACAGGGTTACTGTTTAGTTTGGTCAGAAATTTTAAGGTTTATGTGAGATATATTTCTTTATAGTTTCATTAAACAGTTTATTGCCCAGAGGGAGAAACCCAGCAACAGGGTTTGGCTTTTGTTTCTGATGAGTGTTCACTATGTCATGTGATGATAGTTTGTATCTGTGCAAAACTCTCTTTGGACTTTAATGGATGCTGAACCAGTTATTAGGAAAGCTCATCCTAAATTACTGCTAAAAGTCCCTTGGAAATAAATGCCCAGTGCTACCAGGGTTAAGCTGAACTTTGAAAGCCATTTACTTATAATGTTCTATAAAGGCATGCATTAAAATAAATAAAATTGACCTATTCAATCAACATTAATCAAATGTAATAGGCTACAAAGGGAATAATTTACATCACATATTGGAAAATAATTTGAGGGTTTTAAATCTTCAAGCTCATGCTTGGAAAGATAAATGAAAAAATGTTAGCAGTTTTAATACTGTTCCTTTTATTTGGACATATATAGAGGGTAGGTGTCCAATCCTGCATACTACCTAAAGGCAAATTTTTAGTGTTTGGAGTACATGTCTACAAATATTTCAGAAGATCACAACTGAGAATTTTGCCAGTAATTATAAAGTGTAAAATGTCAGAGTAGGTAAGAAATTTGACACCATAAATTGTTTCTTAAAGAAAGCATACCTGTCTTAATCTGAAACACTAAAATCCATTAAACAGGTGTAGGTATAAAATACATTTCTTAATAAGATTCCTCACAATTAAATAGAATCACGAATATTGCTAGGTAGTATAGAATCTCAGGTCTCAAAAGTCTTAGAAAATATATTTCTTTGTAATCTACTCATCTGACAAAGGGCTAATATACAGAATCCAAATAACACAAGCAAACTTAGAAGAAAAAAACAACCCCATCAAAAAGTGGACGAAGGATATGAACAGA
>NW_022325907.1:0-13341 GCF_002776525.5 Piliocolobus tephrosceles | reverse complement strand
TCTGTTCATATCCTTCGTCCACTTTTTGATGGGGTTGTTTTTTTCTTCTAAGTTTGCTTGTGTTATTTGGATTCTGTATATTAGCCCTTTGTCAGATGAGTAGATTACAAAGAAATATATTTTCTAAGACTTTTGAGACCTGAGATTCTATACTACCTAGCAATATTCGTGATTCTATTTAATTGTGAGGAATCTTATTAAGAAATGTATTTTATACCTACACCTGTTTAATGGATTTTAGTGTTTCAGATTAAGACAGGTATGCTTTCTTTAAGAAACAATTTATGGTGTCAAATTTCTTACCTACTCTGACATTTTACACTTTATAATTACTGGCAAAATTCTCAGTTGTGATCTTCTGAAATATTTGTAGACATGTACTCCAAACACTAAAAATTTGCCTTTAGGTAGTATGCAGGATTGGACACCTACCCTCTATATATGTCCAAATAAAAGGAACAGTATTAAAACTGCTAACATTTTTTCATTTATCTTTCCAAGCATGAGCTTGAAGATTTAAAACCCTCAAATTATTTTCCAATATGTGATGTAAATTATTCCCTTTGTAGCCTATTACATTTGATTAATGTTGATTGAATAGGTCAATTTTATTTATTTTAATGCATGCCTTTATAGAACATTATAAGTAAATGGCTTTCAAAGTTCAGCTTAACCCTGGTAGCACTGGGCATTTATTTCCAAGGGACTTTTAGCAGTAATTTAGGATGAGCTTTCCTAATAACTGGTTCAGCATCCATTAAAGTCCAAAGAGAGTTTTGCACAGATACAAACTATCATCACATGACATAGTGAACACTCATCAGAAACAAAAGCCAAACCCTGTTGCTGGGTTTCTCCCTCTGGGCAATAAACTGTTTAATGAAACTATAAAGAAATATATCTCACATAAACCTTAAAATTTCTGACCAAACTAAACAGTAACCCTGTCTAAACTTAATTTGAAAATATAATCCATTTTTATATAACCAACATGATTGCTAATCCTAAACTGATATTGAGACGTAATATCAAGAAATATGAATTATAACTAGGACGGAAGACACTGAGAAGCAACACCAGAATGCAAATTTCAGAAGTTCCAGATGCATCTATTTGATTCTTCTCTATTTTCTTCTTTAGTAATGTTGCTAGCAGTCTAGCAATATTGTTGATCATTTAAAAAAAACAGCTCCTGGATTCATAGATTTTTTGAAGGGTTTTTTTGTGTCTCTGTGTCCTTCGGTTCTGCTCTGATCTTACTTATTTCTAGAAGAAGGATAAATTCCTGGATACATAAACCCTCCTAAGACTAAACAAGGAAGAAGTTGAATCCCTGAATAGACCAATAGGAGGCTCTGAAATTGAGGCAACAATTAATAGCCTACTAACCAAAAAATTCCAGGACCAGATGGATTCACAGTTGATTTCTACCAGAGGTACAAGGAGGAGCTGGTACTATTCCTTCTGAAACTATTCCAATCATTAGAAAAAGACTGAATCCCCCCTAACTCATTTTATGAGGCCAGCATCATCCTGATACCAACGCCTGGCAGAGACATGACAAAAAAAGAGAACTTTAGACCAATATCCCTGATGAACATTGATGCAAAAATCCTCAATAAAATACTGGCAAACCAAATCCAGCAGCACATCAAAAAGCTTATCCACCATGATCAAGTGGGCTTCATCCCTGGGATGCAAGGCTGGTTCAACATATGCAAATCAATAAATGTAATCCAGCACATAAACATAACAAAAGACAAAAACCACATGATTATCTCAATAGATGCAGAAAAGGCCTCTGACAAAATTCAACAGCTCTTCATGCTAAAAACTCTCCATAAATTAGGTATTGATGGAATGTATCTCAAAATAATCAGAACTATTTATGACAAACCCACAGCCAATATCATACTGAATGGGCAAAAACTGGAAGCATTCCCTTTGAAAACTGGTGCAATGCAGGGTTAGTCTTTCACCACCCTTATTCAACAAGTTCTGGCCAGGGCAATCAGGCAAGATAAATAAATAAAGGGTATTCAGTTAGGAAATGAGGAAGTAAAATTGTCCGTGTTTGCAGATGACATGATTGTACATTTAGAAAACTGCATCATCTCAGCCCAAAATCTCCTTAAGCTGATGAGCAACTTCAGCAAAGTCTCAGGATACAAAATCAATGTGCAACAATCATATGCATTGGTATACACCAATAACAGACAAACAGAGAGCCAAATCATAAGTGAACTCCCATTCACAATTGCTTAAAAGAGAATAAAATACCTAGGAATCCAACTCACAAGGGATGTGAAGGACCTCTTCAAGGAGAACTGTAAACTACTGCTCAAGGAAATAAAAGAGGATACAAACAAATGGAAGAACATTCCATGCTCATGGACAGGAAGAATCAATATTGTGAAAATGGCCATACTGCCCAAGGTACTTTATAGATTCAATGCAATTCCCGTCAAGCTACAAATGACTTTCTTCACAGAATTGGAAAAAAAAAAACTACTTTAAAGTTCATATGGAACCATAAAAGAGCCCGAATTACCAAAACAATCCAAAGCCAAAAGAACAAAGCTGGAGGCATCACTCTGACTTCAAACTATACTACAAGGCTACAGTAACCAAAACAGCATGGCACTGGTACCAAAACAGAGATATAGACCAATGGAACAGAACAGAGCCCTCAGAAATAATACCACAAACCTACAACCATCTGATCTTTGACAATGTGACAAAAACAAGAAATGGCGAAAGGATTTGCTGTTTAATAAATGATGCTGGGAAAACTGGCTAGCCATATGTAGAAAGCTGAAACTGTATCCCTTCCTTACACCTTTTACAATAATTAATTCAAGATGGATTAGAGACTTAAATGTTAGACCTAAAACCAAAAAAAAAAAAAAAAAAAACCCTAGAAGAAAACCTAGACAATACCATTCAGGACATAGGCATGGGCAAGGACTTTATGTCTAAAATACAAAAAGCAATAGCAGCAAAAGCCAAAATTGACAAATGTGATCTAATTAAACTAAAGAGCTTCTGCACAGCAAAAGACACTACCATCAGAGTGAACAGGCAACCTACAGAATGGGAGAAAATTTTCACAATCTACTCACCTGACAAAAGGCTAATATCCAGAACCTACAAAGAACTTAAACAAATGTACAAGAAAAATCAAACAACCCCATAAAAAAGTGGGCAAGAATATGAACACACACTTCTCAAAAGAAGACATTTATGCATCCAACAGACACATTTAAAAATGCTCATCATCACTGGCCATCAGAGAAATGCAAATCAAAACCACAATGAGATACCATCTCACACCAGTTAGAATGGCAATCATTAAAAAGTCAGGAAACAACAGCTGCTGGAGAGGACATGGAGAAACAGGATCACTTTTACACTGTTGGTGGGACTGTCAACTAGTTCAACCATTGTGGAAAACAGTGTGGCGATTCCTCAAGTATATAAAACTAGAAATACCATTTGACCCAGCCATCCTATTACTGGGTATATACCCAAAGGATTATAAATCATGCTGCTATAAAGACACATGCACACGTATGTTTATTGTGGCACTATTCACAATAACAAAGACTTGGAACCAACTGAAATGTCCAGCAATGACAGACTGGATTAAGAAAATGTGGCACATATACACCATGGAATACTATGCAGTCATAATAAAGGATGAGTTCATGTCCTTTGTAGGGACATGGATGAAGCTGGAAACCATCATTCTCAGCAAACTCTCACAAGGACAAAAAGCCAAACACCGCATGTTCTCACTCATAGGTGCGTATTGAACAATGAGAACACTTGGACACAGGAAAGGGAATATCACACACTGGGGCCTGTTTTATGGTAGGGGGAAGGGGGACGGATAGCTTTAGGAAATATACCTAATGTAAATGATGAGTTAATGGGTGCAGCACACCAACATGGCACATGTATACATATGTAACAACCTGCACATTGTGCACCTGTACCCTAGAAAGTATAAGAAAAAATAAAGAAGGAACATACGATATTTCAGATAAAGCCCCTAAGCAGAATCATATTACAATCTTTGATTAAACAGAGATATGCTTTGAGACACATTCAGCTGCAAAATCAAAGAGAAAAATTGATATTCAGCATCATTGTATACGTTTTGTTAAATATAGGTGAAAACTAATATGTGGACATGTGTGAGCATTCATGTGTCTCCCATAAACTCCCTTATAGATTATATCCAAAGCAACTGTGAGACCAAACTCTACTAAGCATGCAGATACTTGAAACAGGCAAAAACCAGTGTAGCCATCACTTTTGTAAGTTTAGCCACATTCAGGCTCATCTAAGTCACTCTGCATAGAAGACTGACCTGAGGCAAATGTGATACTTTTTTAATGGCAGGACTGAGCTCATGATTAGTCACACTGAGACAACTAAGAAATTCTCCAAATGACGGGCTCAACACAGGGCTCTTGATCAATCAAGCTAAGCAGTCCATGTTGAAGGTGCTATAGGACTCACGTTTTGTTCATTCAAAGGGAGTTTCTAGGAATTCTTTTGAGCTAATCACTATATCTTGTATGCAACAAATTGCATCAATTGGGACCCAAATTCTAAAAATTTTAACCTATTTCATAAGACCTTTCCTTCTCCAAATAAAACCATCGTCTAATCTCTACTATTTTAGTTAGAAAGCCTTGTGGTATTGATATAAGAATATAAGAAAGGTAGTCTGAAACCTGTTCTAGGCCAGGACTGACAACTTTATTCTGAAAAGAAATTGGTATTTCTGATAGAATGCTTAAGTAATTTACTGAAGAATTTTATCGGGAATAAGTTTTGTTCTGAGAATAATGGAAAAAAGTTTATACTCACCCCTAGCTGGCTGTTAGTGAACTCTAGTGACTCATCAGGCTTTTGTTTTCCTCTTTATACTATTTGTTACATTTCCTATAAAAATCTCCTAATCAGAATTAGTCTTTCAGGTAGTCTAGTAGAGACCTTCCACTTTCCAACTAATAGTGTAATAAAAAATTAATGCATGTGTATTAGTTTGTTTTCATGCTGTTATGATGAAATACCAGAGATTGGAAATTTAAATGAAAGAAGTTTGATTGACTCACAGTACAGCATGTCTGAGAAGGCCTCAGGAAACTTACCATCATGGCAGAAGGTGAAGGAGAGTAAGGCACCTTTTTCACAAGATGTCAAGAGAGAGAAGTGCAGAGTGAAGAGGAAAAAAAAATTCCCTTATAAAACCATCAGATCTAATGAAATCTCACTCATTATCATGAGAACAGCGTGGGGAACTGCCACCAGGATCTACTCACCTCCCAGGAAGTCCCTCCCCCAACATATGGGGATTACAATTCAAGATGAGATTTGGGTGGGGACACAGAACCAGACCATATCATTTCACCTGCAGCTCCTCTCAAATCCCATCTTTCTCACATTTCAAAACACAATTATGCCTTCCCTACAGTTTCCCAAAGTCTTAACTCATTTGAGGATTAATCCAAAAGTCCAAGTCCATATTTTCACCTGAAACAAGGTAAGTCCCTTCTCCCTATAAGCCTGTAAAAATCAAGTGCAAGTTAGTTACTTCTGAGATATAATGGGGCTGTAAGCATTAGATAAATGCACCCATTCCAAATGGGAGAAATTGGCCAAAACAAACGTGCTACAAGCCCCATGCAAGTTCTTAATCCAATAGTGTAGTCATTAAACCTTAAAGTTCGAAAATGATCTCCTTTGACTCCATTTCTCACACTCAGGTCACACTAATGCAAGAGGTGGGTTCCCACAACCTTGGGTAGCATGCTCACGAATAAGTTGAGATGTTTTCTTTGCCAGAGATAATGATGGCTGAACTACTTATAGTAGCTGCCCTTACAGTGTGATCATTTTATTAAATTACTACCTTTGGAGTACAAATTACTGATTAGAACAACTAATTGTCCAGAGCATATTGTTCAATCTAGCTAAAAACATATATATATATATATTTCAATGTCTATGTCAGAACATTTAAATTATATAGACTTTTGCTTATAGAAAGATGAAGCATACATAGTTTTTTCCATACTTCTAGGTAACTACAACTAGAAATCCTGGATATTATATATACAACCAGTGTATAAGAATTCTGAGGTGGAGAGGAAAGATTAAGATGACTAGGCATCTCAGAACCCCAGGAATAATGGTGGTGCATTTGTTGGGTTTTCTCTTTGCCTCACATGACCCAGATTTGGTTCCAGATAAGCCAATAATCTGGAAACACTTTAGGGCACATGTGTGCACACGTACACATACACACGCACACACACAAATACACAACCCCTGTTCTCTCTAGCCCAAAGACCAGAAAGGGAGTAGCCTAGGAGGGCATAAAACACTTAGAAATAATGGCCCTAAGCCAGCTAAACACTACAAAAAAAATAAAAAAATGGTGGTCCCACTGCTACCCCAACAGCAAATATTGATCAGAGAGACTAAATTTACACCCTCACGAGACTGTAAAAAGGCACCCCAAAGACCTGTTGTCAGGGTGTATCAGTGAAGACTGTGTGGGGAGCATGGACTTTCATTCCTGCTGAGCAGTAATAAGGCCCCACCCTGCCGTGTCATCAGAGACCACATGAGGAAACTGCATTTCCACTCCCGCCAGGCAGTAACTTAGATGCCTCTTTCTCTTCCTGTGGCAGTGATGTAAGAGGAGGCTGAATTGAAAGGTCAGACTTTCACCTCAATTTAACAGTGATGAAGTCGCTACCTGATATAGTATGACTCTGTGTCCCCAACCAAATCTCATCTCATCTTGTAGCTCCCATTATTCCCATGTGTTGTGGGATTGACCTGGTGGGAGATGATAGAACCATAGAGGAGTTTCATTTCTCATGCTGTTCTTGTGATAGTGAATGGGTATCATGAAATATGATGGTTTTGAAGCAGGAGTTTCTCTGCACAAGCTCTCTCTTTTCATGCTGCCATCCATGTAAGATGTGACTTGTTCCTCCTTGCCTTCAGCCATAATTGTGAGGCCTCCCCAGTCATGAGGAACTGTTAAGTCCAAAAACCTCTTTCTTTTGTAAATGCCCAGTCTTGGGTATGTCTTTATCAGCAGCGTGGAAACAGAATAATACACTCCCACTCCCCTGTGGTGTTAGTGAAGGCAACATGGGCATTAGGAAGAAGACATGCCTCCTACCCTCCCATCCAGGGCAGTATCAGTAAGACCTACTGGGAAATAGCACTCCCTACAACCACCTAGCAGAGAAAAGGAACTACAGACCTCATTAATAATAGAGATCAAGCAGGAAGTCTGGACTTCTACCCTCATTTGGCAGTAAGAAAGTAGCTCACTTTTTCCTTTGTCAGATGGTAACAGAAAAAAGTCAGGTAAGACAGAAAGTTTGCATGTGATCCGAGTCTCACAGTGCTCAAAATGTTCAGGTTTCAATGGAAAAGTATTTGCCTCATCAAGAAGCAAGACGATATCAAGATGAGTGTAAAAAGATAGTCAAAACATGTCAACAATGAGGTGACAAAGATGTTAGAAATATTTTAAAGTAGCTATCATAAAAGATATTCCAAAACACTATAGATATGTCGAAATGGAATTGTGAAACTTGATTTGGGTAACATACAGGAAGGCAAGCCAACAAACAAAATAGAGAAACAAAAACCATAGTAAACAAACAAATGCAAAAATTGAATGGTGGAGTTAGCATAAATAAATCAATAATTACTTTAGATGTAAATAGTCTAAATAAACCAACTAAAACACAAAAATAGGGAGAATGAACTAAAAAAATAAGACTGCACTTAATATTATGTTGCCTAAAAGAATCTCACTACAAATACAAAAAGGGAGGCAGGTTAGAAGTTAAAGGATTGAAAAGGCATGCCATGAAAACATTAATCAAAAGAAAGCCAGAGAGGCTATATTAACATCAGATAAAGAAGACTACAGAACAAAGAAAATTATCACAGAGGGATATATCATAACAATAAAAGCATCAACCAGTCAAGGGCATACAGTAACCTTATACATGTATGCAACAAACAATAGAGTTGCAAAATATGTGACACAAAAGTAGAACTTGAAAGAAATTAGAGAAATTCACAATAGTAGCTGCAGATTTCAATACCCTTCTTTCAGCAATTAATAAATTAACTAGACAGAAATTCAGCCATGACTATAAAAGGAGTCAGGAACATCATCAACCAAGAGTACCTAATGAACATCTATAGAATATTCACCAAAAATGGCAAAAAGTTTATCATTTTCAAGGGTCCACAAACATATACCAAAAAAAAAAAAAAAAGAAAAGAAAAGAAAAGAAAAACTAAAGAAAAACTATATCCTGGGCCATAAAACAAATCTCAATACATTTAAAGGATGTCAAATTATATAGAGTGTATTCCCTGACTACAGAGAAATCAAACTAAAAATCAACAACAGGGAACTCTTAAAATACTTAAAATTAAACAATATTCCTAAATAATCTGTAGGCCAAAGAGAAAAACACAAAGGAAAGAAACATATAAGTAAATGAACATAAAAACACAGTATATAACATTTGTGGAAAGCACTTAAGGCAGTATTAAGAGACATATTTGTGGCACTATCTGCCTATATTAGATAAGATTAAAACTCTCATGTCAGTAATTTAAGCAACCCAAGAAACTTGAAAAATGAGTAAAAAATAAATCCAAAGCAAGCATGAAGAAGGAAGTATCAAAGAGCAGAAATGAATGAAATTGAAAAATAAGAAAATGATAGATTAAAAAAATAAAATACAATTATTTCTTTGGAAAGTTCAATGAAATTGACCCAGAGAAATACCTACACAAACATATCCAACAGATTTCTTACAAAGGCACACAAACAATCAATGTAGAAAAGGTAGCCTTTTCAACAAATGAAGGAAAAATAAAGAACCATGAAACTTTTGGGAAAAAGGAGAAAATCTTTAGGAACTCATGCTAAGCAAAGAGTTCTATCCTTAGAAAGCAAACTTGTTAAATTTGATTTAATTAAATTAAAACTTTTTCTCTGCCCAGGACACTGTTAAAAGAACAATATACAAGGTACAGATTACAGTGAAATAATGGCAAATAACATATCTGACAAAGAACTAATGGCTAGAACACAGAAAGAAGAAACATTCTAGTAGTAAAGAAATAATCTGATCAGAAAATGGACAAAGAGCATAGTGACATTTTCACAAAGAGGCTATACATAAGCACATGAAAAGGTGTTCAATATCACTAGCCATAAGTGAAATGCAAATTAAAACTATCAGGCCATATCATTACACATTTATCAGAATGGCTAAAGTAAAAAATTGTGACTACACCAATTGTGGTGAGCATGTGGGCAACTGGATCACACATACATTGTTGGTGGGAATGCAAAATGATATAGTCACTCTGTAAAACACTTTGACAGTTTCTTTAAAGTGTAAACCTTGGACTATGATATCCACTACCCATTGTATTCCTAGACATTCTTCCCAGAGTAGTGAGAATTTGTGTTTCCACAAAACTTGTATATAAATGTTTATAGCAGCTTTATTTGTAATAGTCAAAAAAACAGAAACATTCCAGATGTCCTTCAACAGGTAAACTCCTAAACAAACCATGGTATATCCACACCATGGAATACTACTAGCAAAAAAGACATTTAATCATTGATGCAGGCAACAGCTTGGCTAAGTCTCCAGAGAATTATGCTGAGTGAATAGAGTCAATTCCAAAAGATTTGTACTATGTAATTCCATTTACACCACACTTTTGAAATGATGAAATTCCTGATATGAAGAACAACTGCCTAGGGTTACTGCACTTGAGTTATAGGCGAGATTGAAGTTTCTGTGGCTATCATAGGGCCACAGGAGGAACCCTTGTGGTGATGGACGTATTCTGCATATAATTATGCTCCTGTACTGTAGTTTTGCAAGCTGTTGCCATTTTAAAAATTGGTTAATGTTACATAAGATCTTACTGTATGTTTAGCTAACAGCAGTATATAAGTCTCTATCTCAAAGCCAATAATATAATTTAAAAGTAACTCTTATATCATATAACAACACATACCAAATATTAAAGATCTAAACTGTTATACACTCAGCTAAACTGCAACTGACTTCAGTTTGAAAACGTACCTAACTCCAGTCATGAACAGTAATAGTTTTTGTCTTTTTTCTCTGGATTTATTTAAAACATTGTCCTATTTGAAACACTGAAGTATACTTACTTTCCTTTTCTTTTTCTTTCTCTGGTTGTTAAGGGCATCACCACAAGTGTCCCTCATGCGGCCCTTTTATAGCCACATCCACTTTGATCTCACATACACCCCTATGTAGTAATCCCAGGCAATTGTTCTTTAGTTCTATAAACCTGTCATTTTCCGAAAATGTTGTGTAAATGGAATTATACAGATTGCAATCATTTGGGATTGTTTTTTTACCACTCAGCATAATTTTCTGGAAGTTAATTACCTCTGGTTAATCTCGGGCACTCAGGATTCCCTGTGGTGCCTTTTCTTGGGGATGTAGTAGGACCTATCGCCTCACTGCAAAAGCTGGTCTGAACCAGTCTCATCTATTCTTCACTCATAAAACACAAGATTGTGTCTTAGAAGATAGCTAGGAATATGGACATCAAAGCTAATTCATTCTAATATTTCCTGCATACCTGAAGGAAAGGGAGAAAGGCATCAGTGTTTATTTGCTCAGAGTTCATTGTTTAGAGTTCAGTTTGTCACAGATAAGAATGCTGAATACTTATCTATTCAAGTACAGACTACATAGTTACCTGAAAATTCACAAAGTAAAATAATTTCATTAACACTTTAGATATTTGCTAATAGAAGAGTCACAACATACATTAAAATGTATATTTCCTTTATTACTGCATAGCAAAATAGTTTTAAGACCAAAAACCTAGTGACTTACATAATACTGTCTTGTCTACTTTCATGGTTCTGAATGCTGATAGGCTCAGCCTACTAGGGTTGTTGGTTCAATAAATGAACAACCTCAAGTCAACCAAATACCTTCTCTTTTGAACACTTCCCTTCATTGTCTTCAGTGGCCAGCACTTGGTATTTGTTGAGTGAATTCAGGCATGTATCTGAGGATAAATGGCTGTTGAAGCTGAAAAGTCTTTCTACTGTAGACTGTCTCTGTGGTAGTCACAGTACATAAGTAAACTAGTGATATAAATGGAGAAGTTGACTATTCCTATAAAGGTAAGTCCATGTGCTTTTCCTAACATTAAATATTTCTGTTCTATCATTAAATTGCATTGACTGTACCACCCAAAGAAAAAAACATGAATTTCATTATACTGTCTTTGTGTATATCTGTTAGTAAATACTTATTTACTTAGGAATCACTAAAGCTGATGCCCAATCTTTATTGGAGGTGAAAAATTACTTAAACCATTTAAAAGACTCCTGTTCTCATAAATATCTGTCAAATACATCCTTGATGACTGAGATTAGAAAGAAAAATAAGTCAAAAAATAAGGCTACTTCTCTAAATTTAATAGTTATCTTCAACAAAATAGTATCAAAATTCCCAGTTATTTTTATTAATTTTCCTGTAGAACACTAGTTAGTCTTTTTCCTTCCATCATCAAATCTGTTGAAAAAATACAACAAAAGTCACAAATTCTGGTGAAAATATACCTATATACCAATGAAAATGTAAAAAAAAAAAAAAATCAAATGGCAATAGAAATACTATCCGAGTTTCAAGAGCACAGGCAGAAATTCTCCAATTATCTTCATCTTCACATGAAACATTTTGGTAATTTAAACTTAGAATTTAAACAGGAAAGACATTGCTTCCTCCAGGTTTTCTAAACCAATTAGTATATGAAATTTAAATCTTTCTTCACTTTCTAATCTTTGAAAATCTAATCAGGCAAATGTTTTTGTCCCAACATTATATTATCACATCAAAGAGATCTCATTGCCAGTTTTTCTACTATTCTAAGTTCAGTGACTTTTATATTAAACTTAAACAAAATGTTACTTGCATGAGTGATTTTTACTTTCTAGTATCCCTTAAGTATACTCAAGATCTACTTTGTAATGTGAAGTAAAATATGAGGTACCATTATCTGAAATTATATTCAAATATATTAATTGCAAATTGATTTATTCAAAGTTTAAAATACACTATTGCTTTGCCGACTTCAGAATTCTCAGGAGAAGGCACTTATGTCTTACATACCTCTTGGGAAGGTTTATATTAATGTTAGAAAATGAAAATAAATGATTTAGCAAAGAGTATACTTTTATTTGTAGAGAATAAAACCATGGGAAATGATTTCAAAGCATAAACTTTCAGCTACTAATTTATAGAAGACACTATATCTCAGCAGATAACAGAAATTCTATAGAAATTATTTACACATAAAAAAGTGGAAAATTGCGATTTAAATTTCTTTAATTCATAAATCGTTGTAAGCAGTGTAAAGAATGACTTCTGATAAATTAAGCACTAATGACATTTGAAATGTCAGTACAGTTTGTCTCTCTATTGATAGAAACAATTTTCCATTATTCCTGTTTAAAGCAATTACACCTAATAACAACTGAAGTCCATCTTTTCTGGACTTTAAGAGAAGTAAAACACATGTACTTATGATCTAGGGTCTTTATGGTTCTACAATATCAAAGTTCTTAATGACAGTGTAGAACTATAATAAATACCACAACTCATTGTGGTATACAGATTACAATATATTTGTGAATACTCATGTGTGTTTTAGAAGCTGACTCTCACATTAATGGTCTACAGTAATCTGCTTTTTAAATTCATTATAAAGATGTCTTCATGTGATGGTAGATTCAATTGCCAAAAGTACCTTACCTTTTCAGAACATTTGTGTTTGTCTTTTTAAGGCGTACACAATTTAATCTATTCATATGATCCTTTTGACAATTTGCCCCAGTGCTAATTGATGAACATTTTGTCAATTTTTATTATGTATATTATTTTCATTGGTGTTATATCTCTCTTCTCTAACCTTCATTTGAGTATCTTCCAACACTGCTTGTCGAGACTGTCTTTCATGATAGGACAGGATTCTTGTACTGGCATCTGTATTCTCTGTCAAGTAGTGGATACATACCATTTTGAGTCTGGAACTTGCTTCATATTATCCAAGGGGAGAGAACCTGAACGTGGTTAAGAACCACTGCTATGGGTGATAATGAGGCAGGAGAATAGGGTCTGGAGGACCCTAAGGCCCATATGCTGACTTTTCAAAAGGAAAATCCCACCTCTCCACAACCAAGTAACAAAAGGATCAGAG
>NW_022325906.1:0-6815 GCF_002776525.5 Piliocolobus tephrosceles | reverse complement strand
TAGAGATCTGTTTTCAATAATGAGTATATAGTTAACAATACTATAAAATTAACATTTTTTAAGAGGAAAACTTTAGGTTATAAATATTTACCACAATAAGATAGTATGTATATGTTATATATTTTAACACAATGAAAAGTATATATGTTTGTGCATATATACACACACATACACATATATATGAATACATACATTTATGTGTGTATAATATATAATGCACTTATATATGAATATATATGCTATATCAGATACATGAATATATAATATAGATATACATATATTGATGTATATTCATATGTATGATATATAAAATATATGAAATATATATGATGTAGCAATATATCATGATATATGATATATATCATATGAGTAACATCACATATGTCACTTATATCAATATATAATAACTATAATTATGAAGTTCTAGTCTGTGAACATTGGATACTTATTCACAATTTCAATCTTGGGCTTTGGTTTCATTCCGTAATGGAGGAAAATAATCTGCTCTGAAAAATTCCCTCTTACCCAAGCTCAAACCAGCATTCCATTTTTGTCACAACTGAACATTAAGTAAAATGAGAAATAGAACTGTTTGCTTTTTTATTCATATTATACATATATATGTATTGTCCTGTTCTTTGTTACTTATTTAAAACTTTTAAATGATTTTATTTTTTATTTTCTAATGAATTAACATCTCATTTAAACTATCTTTTCTTCTTTCCTTAGTTTTCAGTGAATTGATACTGCATTTTTCTGTTTAATAATTTATAGCTCTGAATTTTACACATAAGCACCACTCTATTATTTGATATGTAATTCTGAAATTGTCCATGTGTTCTAAGAAGAATATAATCAGAACTTTGGCCCAAATTATTGAGGGTAACATTTATCGATTAACTGTTAAATTGATAATTTGATGATTATCAATTATCAACAATATTCATCACGATATATAAGCTTGTATTATTTAGCTTGTATTCTGCCTTTTGAACTTTGCTAAAAAATTTTTTATGCCCTCATCATGCTGTCAGGCAGAAAAGGAGAACCAATAAATATTTTCAGTTGTGCATATCCCAAGAACTCTATCCATATTTTTCTGTCAAAATTTTGTCAAGAATGATTGTTTCCTCTCTCACATTTATTTATTTGCTTATTTGTTCATGTTAAGTAGTAAATTTGATGAGATGAGAATGATCCAGTAGCTGGGAAGGATTGATGTATTGCAGAAAGCAACAAGGTCACTAGCAGTTACGAAGAAAAGTAAAGGTCGAAAAAATGGATTAACTTGGGCAGAGGCTAAGACATGTCTCATTGTGTAAAATGAAATAGTACATTATTGTGTTGAAAACAGATATTTGTTGGTATTGTTGTTGTTATTGGCAGGAAGTTGATAGCATTTCTGTAGAATGGCTGTTGGTTTTACAGAAAGTACAGCTTAATCTCTGGAACTAAAGGGAAGTTTTCCACTGGATTCATTAAATCAAAATTTCTTATGGTAGTTTTCGCAAGTCTATAATTTTTACTCATTCTTTCTTTCCAGTTCTAATTAATTATTTAATGATATACATTCTGTGGTCCAGTTACAAAGCAAACTTTGTAAGGTGAGGCTTATAATGTGGTTACAACTTCATACCTTAGGATATCCTCTTTCTTCTGCTGGAAACACTTTCTCATATCTTCAGAAGGTTAACTCCTGTTCACACTTCAAGACATGACTCAGTTTCCTCCTGTTACAGAAACTCTTTTATAACATTCCCAAGCAAAATTTTATTTTGTCCTATTATTATGCTTTCATAACACACTGTATTTTCCTCTACTGTGACATTTGTAGGTTTCTTTTTTTTTTTTTTACCTTTCTGTTTTCTCTATTAAATACAAATTCTTTGAAGTCATAGTCTTTGAAGAATTTTAATCTCTAGTGTCAAGTATGTAGTCAACATCCAATGAATATCTGTTGAATAAATAAATGAGTAGATTAATTAATCTGTACCTAAGACTGAATTAGTATGTAGTTAACACACCCGCATAAAGGTATATATGAACAAAAAAAAGCTCGGAGAATAAATCAAAGTGATTACAGAATAGATACGCTCATAGACTAAAAATGTTATTTTAGAGCAATAAATATAAAAATTTAAAAAGGATCAGTGTGAAGTCTCATCTCATAAAATAGATAAAGTGAATGTGAGCCTAAACTTGGTTCATTAAGTCTCAGCATACAAAAATAGCAACCTAGTCTCTGCTTCTACCAATCTCTATCAACATCCATACCACTGATCTCTATCAACATCCACACATGCACACTTTAGAAGCATGAAGGAGACACTTTTTGGAACAGATAAAATTGTCAATTAGTTTATGGAACTAATTATCCCCAGAGTTTCATAGAGATGATATACAGGTAGTTTAAATAAGGGTTGTAAAAAGTAATGACTGCTCTCTGGAAGTATGAACAATATTGTAACAGTGATTGTTAACAGTAATTTATAACCACAATAATGATAATAGAGTGAATTATAAGACTAATTATAAAGATGACTACTTTAATAATTAAGTACACAGCAAAAGGAAGTTCACAAAATGAAATTTCGTAGAGTCAGTGTCTGGAAACCTGAATCTCATATGTATGAAGATATGACCGTGGGAATCTCACTATTTCCTCCAGGTCTCAGTAATTGTAAAATTAACCAACTTCTTCTTCCAAGATCAAATGGTCTTTGCCTTGAAAGACTACTAATAACATAATAAATTATACAAATGACTTTCTTTAAGCAAATTACTCTCAGTAAATTTCTTACATTTTGGTTAAGATCATTAGCAATCAAAACTCTTGGGGTAGTGCCATTAAAATATTTACGAAAAGAGAATCAGCTTACCAATTTATTATCACAAGAACTTGCCACTGTGAAATGCAGTATCTAGGATCAAATCTACAGATAAAGCATATTGGACAATTTTGTTCACTGCTGTATCTCTACCCTATTAAGGATAACTGGCTCATATCAGGCACATTTTGTTTGATACAGGGTGCCTCTCTGTTGCCTGGGTTGGATGCAATGGCACAATCACAGCTCACTACAGCCTTGACCTCCAAGGCTCAAGAGATTAGTTCACTTAAGTATCCCAAGTAACTGGGATTACAGGCCTGCACTACCACACCCAACTTATTATTATTATTATTATTTGAAGAGACAGGGACCTTTATGTTGCCCAGACTGGCCTTGAATCCCTGGGCTCAAGTGATCCTCCTGCCTTGGCCTACCAAAGTACTGGGATTACACCGTGAGCCACAGTGCCTGGCCTTCATATCAAGCACTTGATATGAAGTGCAATTGTGATATGAAAGTCAGAATAAACATCTGAATATGAAATTTTGTGTGAGAATAATTCTATGTTGAGGCTGAGAGTTGTATGGTAAGAAATAGTTACATAGTTACATATTCAGTGAAAAAATATTCTAATCAGAGAAATTATGCACACAGATACCTTGAGGGAAGAAAGTGCTTGTAAGGTTTATGTAATTAAGTAAAAACATGTATAGCTGGATTACAGACATCAAGAACATATTGGGCTGAGGAGGTATCCTGGAGACTTGTCCTGGAGGGTCTTTGAATCATAATAATAATTTTGTGTTTTACTCTGAGAGTTTGGGAAATTTTCAAATCATTTTAATCAAGAAATGGCATTATGTTTGAAACAGGAAGTGCTCAAGGGTACAATTTTGAAATTCCACAATTATATTACAAAGTTTAAAAATATGTTTAGATGCCAAACATTATAATAACAAAACACTAATATAACTCAACATGAAATTTTAGTTAATGTAAAATATATTGAAGACATCAAACAATCAATGCAGACTTCTGGAATGTGAATTATCTGATGACTTTAAGTCAGAGTTCAAATTTAAATGTGAAGTGTCTCCTCTAGAAGTTGATTTACTGCAAAGTCCACCAAAGTAAGTGATAAATTATATTACAGTTTATAGTATAAATGAATACTATATCAAAAACAAAAACAAATATAAATTAAATAGTAACTATTCCACCAATTCATGGGTTAAGTCCTAGCAGTGTAAGAGTTATTTTCCCCATATTCCATCTATTTGTATAATTACCATTTATTTTTGAGATGCATTTTTGTTGACTTTTAAAACACAAGAAAATTACCTATTTTTAAACAGAATCACATCAATATTAAAGAAAATTTATTGCCATAATTTTAGCTTTTAGCAAACCATGATAAGCATTTAATAAAATTTTCCCACTATAAAACACGGTCAAATTTGCTCAGAAAAAAATTGTTGAACAGTGTGTCTAATTTTGCTCTAGCATTGAAGAATCTCAAATGGCAGTCTCCACACTTTTAAATTAAATCACATCATTTCATTACAGACCTCTTCATGACGCAGAGCACCCAAAGTCAGAAGCTTCAACATTTAAGCTGACTGGGATTTAAATTTTGATATGATCGTTGAATACTTGTGTAGCCTCAAGGATGTTATTTAATCTCTGAGTCTCAATTTTTTCATCTGCAAAATAGAGTCAGCAATATTTCAATAATAGGCTCTTTGTATCTCAATAAGAAAGTTGTTAGATATTTTTAATATATAATTTACCTATTAATATAAAAGTGCTTAATAAATGGTTAGTATTAGAAAAGATATTTGACTTCTTAATTTTTTAACATTTCTTGAAAAATTCAATAAATTATAGAAAATAATACTCAAATTCTGTTCATACTAATTGAGTGTTCTTTTCATATTTTTTCAGTTCATATATATACTTTTTTGTTTATGATTTCCATGTGTAAACATCTTGCTTTCCTACAGAAATAATGAACTTGTCAAACGAAAGGTTTTTTTTATTTAACAGCAAGAACAGGGAAATTTTATTAAAAATATCTTCCTAATATTAGGAATCACAGTTAACAGCATGCAGCATGTCCATAAATATATTGTTCACAAGAAAAAAATACAAAGTATAAAGTTATTAAAATATGCCTTCTTGTCTTGTTTTTCAACTTTAAACTGAAGTTGTAATGATTATTTTTCAGTAATTATTTTAAACTAGTTGATTAAGTTTTCTAATAATTTCAAATATCACATATAATTATCTGATCATCAAAACCAGCATTTGAAGTAAAGGAGCAGATAGTGTCAACTGTTTTATAAAGAGAGAGGGAGTCAGTTTAAAATATTTATAACTGGCCTATGTTCAAACAGCTGGCAATGTGTCATAGTCATATTTTTTAATCTACAAGTCAAATGTGCTATAAAATTGCCATATCATCTTACATATCAAATTAACATAGTAATAAGTTAAAATAAATAAAACTGAAAATTGTAAACTAGCTACCAATGCTAAAAAAGAGGTTCCATTGAAATGCTTCCGAGAAGAAGTTTAAATCAGTCATCTAGCAAATGACGTATTTCATCACTGATCAAAGTTAAAAATGAGGAAGTGTCTATAATGTTTTTCTATTTCCAAAGCATTTTGAGACGTTTGTTTTTTTCTATTCATTTTTCTATCTCCAAAGCATCTTGTAGTCTAGTGGAAGTTCTTACTCTTTTTTCAGCTAGGATGAGACAGGATTGAGGACCACAGACCTGAGATTATTTAAAAAATAATTCATAGAGGAAGAAAGGAATACAATAAGCATCTGATGATATGTAGCAGCAAACCTTTTGGACAAGGAGGGATTTCAGGTGATGGGAACTGAAAAAATCAGGATAGGAGAGTGGACATTGAAATTTGAGTCAAATATAGAGAGAAGATTTCCATAGAACATGAGAAGACAAATTTATATTTCAATTTAGAATGTTAATCTCTCATTTACTGTATGAAAATGTTTGTTGCTTGTCGTAAATAGAATAACAGTCCCCCCAAAATGCCCGTCTTAATCTGTAGAACCTGTGAATTAATAATTATTTAATTAATATTTAATATTTAATAATCATTACATGGTAAAAAAGTAGGCCAAACTTAATCACATGATTAAGCAGAGAATCTTTCCAAGCCAGGTCTAAGAGGGAGGCGTGACTATATGGAAGAGGGGTCAGAGAGATGCAATGTTGCAGGTTTTAAAGATGGAGGAAGAGGTCACCAGCCAAAAAATGTGAATGGTCTTCAGTTGTTGTAAGAAGAAAAGAAAGAGATTGCCACCTGGAACCTCTAGAATGCTCTGCAGCCCATGAACATCATAATTTTAGCACAGGGAGAGAACTATGTTAGTCTTCTAACTTCCAGAACTAGAAGATTAAATTTGTGTTATTTAAGCCAATAAGATTTGTTAATTTTTTATGACACCAATAGGAAACTAATACAAGCCAGTCTCTCTTCATTCAGATTGCATCGTAGTCTCTCATTATTACCAGTAGAGGGTCTTGACCATGAGTATTCCCCCCTCTTGGCATTTTGAACAAAGAATTGGGCAAAACACATGGAAAAGCAATGAAAGAATGAAACAAAAGCACAGACTTACGAAAATAAAGGTACACTCCACAGAGTGATAGACTCGAACAAATGGCTCAAGACCACTCGTTTCAGAATACTTTCTAGAGGTTTTCCATTGGTTACTTGGTTACACCTGATCTAAATGAGGGAGTGGCCCACAACCAGTCTGGTTGCAGGAGGTTACCAATCAGAGGCTGAAATGAAGCTACACATTTACACATGAAGACTTGGTCTACGACCAGTCTGATTGGTTGTGGGAGGGGACCAGAGATACTTTTCATTTTTCATCTGCAACACAATGCAAAGGGAGTTACTCTGATCCTTTTGTTACTTGGTTGTGGAGAGGTGGAATTTTCC
>NW_022325905.1:0-6814 GCF_002776525.5 Piliocolobus tephrosceles | reverse complement strand
GGAAAATTCCACCTCTCCACAACCAAGTAACAAAAGGATCAGAGTAACTCCCTTTGCATTGTGTTGCAGATGAAAAATGAAAAGTATCTCTGGTCCCCTCCCACAACCAATCAGACTGGTCGTAGACCAAGTCTTCATGTGTAAATGTGTAGCTTCATTTCAGCCTCTGATTGGTAACCTCCTGCAACCAGACTGGTTGTGGGCCACTCCCTCATTTAGATCAGGTGTAACCAAGTAACCAATGGAAAACCTCTAGAAAGTATTCTGAAACGAGTGGTCTTGAGCCATTTGTTCGAGTCTATCACTCTGTGGAGTGTACCTTTATTTTCGTAAGTCTGTGCTTTTGTTTCATTCTTTCATTGCTTTTCCATGTGTTTTGCCCAATTCTTTGTTCAAAATGCCAAGAGGGGGAATACTCATGGTCAAGACCCTCTACTGGTAATAATGAGAGACTACGATGCAATCTGAATGAAGAGAGACTGGCTTGTATTAGTTTCCTATTGGTGTCATAAAAAATTAACAAATCTTATTGGCTTAAATAACACAAATTTAATCTTCTAGTTCTGGAAGTTAGAAGACTAACATAGTTCTCTCCCTGTGCTAAAATTATGATGTTCATGGGCTGCAGAGCATTCTAGAGGTTCCAGGTGGCAATCTCTTTCTTTTCTTCTTACAACAACTGAAGACCATTCACATTTTTTGGCTGGTGACCTCTTCCTCCATCTTTAAAACCTGCAACATTGCATCTCTCTGACCCCTCTTCCATATAGTCACGCCTCCCTCTTAGACCTGGCTTGGAAAGATTCTCTGCTTAATCATGTGATTAAGTTTGGCCTACTTTTTTACCATGTAATGATTATTAAATATTAAATATTAATTAAATAATTATTAATTCACAGGTTCTACAGATTAAGACGGGCATTTTGGGGGGACTGTTATTCTATTTACGACAAGCAACAAACATTTTCATACAGTAAATGAGAGATTAACATTCTAAATTGAAATATAAATTTGTCTTCTCATGTTCTATGGAAATCTTCTCTCTATATTTGACTCAAATTTCAATGTCCACTCTCCTATCCTGATTTTTTCAGTTCCCATCACCTGAAATCCCTCCTTGTCCAAAAGGTTTGCTGCTACATATCATCAGATGCTTATTGTATTCCTTTCTTCCTCTATGAATTATTTTTTAAATAATCTCAGGTCTGTGGTCCTCAATCCTGTCTCATCCTAGCTGAAAAAAGAGTAAGAACTTCCACTAGACTACAAGATGCTTTGGAGATAGAAAAATGAATAGAAAAAAACAAACGTCTCAAAATGCTTTGGAAATAGAAAAACATTATAGACACTTCCTCATTTTTAACTTTGATCAGTGATGAAATACGTCATTTGCTAGATGAGTGATTTAAACTTCTTCTCGGAAGCATTTCAATGGAACCTCTTTTTTAGCATTGGTAGCTAGTTTACAATTTTCAGTTTTATTTATTTTAACTTATTACTATATTAATTTGATATGTAAGATGATATGGCAATTTTATAGCACATTTGACTTGTAGATTAAAAAATATGACTATGACACATTGCCAGCTGTTTGAACATAGGCCAGTTATAAATATTTTAAACTGACTCCCTCTCTCTTTATAAAACAGTTGACACTATCTGCTCCTTTACTTCAAATGCTGGTTTTGATGATCAGATAATTATATGTGATATTTGAAATTATTAGAAAACTTAATCAACTAGTTTAAAATAATTACTGAAAAATAATCATTACAACTTCAGTTTAAAGTTGAAAAACAAGACAAGAAGGCATATTTTAATAACTTTATACTTTGTATTTTTTTCTTGTGAACAATATATTTATGGACATGCTGCATGCTGTTAACTGTGATTCCTAATATTAGGAAGATATTTTTAATAAAATTTCCCTGTTCTTGCTGTTAAATAAAAAAAACCTTTCGTTTGACAAGTTCATTATTTCTGTAGGAAAGCAAGATGTTTACACATGGAAATCATAAACAAAAAAGTATATATATGAACTGAAAAAATATGAAAAGAACACTCAATTAGTATGAACAGAATTTGAGTATTATTTTCTATAATTTATTGAATTTTTCAAGAAATGTTAAAAAATTAAGAAGTCAAATATCTTTTCTAATACTAACCATTTATTAAGCACTTTTATATTAATAGGTAAATTATATATTAAAAATATCTAACAATTTTCTTATTGAGATACAAAGAGCCTATTATTGAAATATTGCTGACTCTATTTTGCAGATGAAAAAATTGAGACTCAGAGATTAAATAACATCCTTGAGGCTACACAAGTATTCAACGATCATATCAAAATTTAAATCCCAGTCAGCTTAAATGTTGAAGCTTCTGACTTTGGGTGCTCTGCGTCATGAAGAGGTCTGTAATGAAATGATGTGATTTAATTTAAAAGTGTGGAGACTGCCATTTGAGATTCTTCAATGCTAGAGCAAAATTAGACACACTGTTCAACAATTTTTTTCTGAGCAAATTTGACCGTGTTTTATAGTGGGAAAATTTTATTAAATGCTTATCATGGTTTGCTAAAAGCTAAAATTATGGCAATAAATTTTCTTTAATATTGATGTGATTCTGTTTAAAAATAGGTAATTTTCTTGTGTTTTAAAAGTCAACAAAAATGCATCTCAAAAATAAATGGTAATTATACAAATAGATGGAATATGGGGAAAATAACTCTTACACTGCTAGGACTTAACCCATGAATTGGTGGAATAGTTACTATTTAATTTATATTTGTTTTTGTTTTTGATATAGTATTCATTTATACTATAAACTGTAATATAATTTATCACTTACTTTGGTGGACTTTGCAGTAAATCAACTTCTAGAGGAGACACTTCACATTTAAATTTGAACTCTGACTTAAAGTCATCAGATAATTCACATTCCAGAAGTCTGCATTGATTGTTTGATGTCTTCAATATATTTTACATTAACTAAAATTTCATGTTGAGTTATATTAGTGTTTTGTTATTATAATGTTTGGCATCTAAACATATTTTTAAACTTTGTAATATAATTGTGGAATTTCAAAATTGTACCCTTGAGCACTTCCTGTTTCAAACATAATGCCATTTCTTGATTAAAATGATTTGAAAATTTCCCAAACTCTCAGAGTAAAACACAAAATTATTATTATGATTCAAAGACCCTCCAGGACAAGTCTCCAGGATACCTCCTCAGCCCAATATGTTCTTGATGTCTGTAATCCAGCTATACATGTTTTTACTTAATTACATAAACCTTACAAGCACTTTCTTCCCTCAAGGTATCTGTGTGCATAATTTCTCTGATTAGAATATTTTTTCACTGAATATGTAACTATGTAACTATTTCTTACCATACAACTCTCAGCCTCAACATAGAATTATTCTCACACAAAATTTCATATTCAGATGTTTATTCTGACTTTCATATCACAATTGCACTTCATATCAAGTGCTTGATATGAAGGCCAGGCACTGTGGCTCACGGTGTAATCCCAGTACTTTGGTAGGCCAAGGCAGGAGGATCACTTGAGCCCAGGGATTCAAGGCCAGTCTGGGCAACATAAAGGTCCCTGTCTCTTCAAATAATAATAATAATAATAAGTTGGGTGTGGTAGTGCAGGCCTGTAATCCCAGTTACTTGGGATACTTAAGTGAACTAATCTCTTGAGCCTTGGAGGTCAAGGCTGTAGTGAGCTGTGATTGTGCCATTGCATCCAACCCAGGCAACAGAGAGGCACCCTGTATCAAACAAAATGTGCCTGATATGAGCCAGTTATCCTTAATAGGGTAGAGATACAGCAGTGAACAAAATTGTCCAATATGCTTTATCTGTAGATTTGATCCTAGATACTGCATTTCACAGTGGCAAGTTCTTGTGATAATAAATTGGTAAGCTGATTCTCTTTTCGTAAATATTTTAATGGCACTACCCCAAGAGTTTTGATTGCTAATGATCTTAACCAAAATGTAAGAAATTTACTGAGAGTAATTTGCTTAAAGAAAGTCATTTGTATAATTTATTATGTTATTAGTAGTCTTTCAAGGCAAAGACCATTTGATCTTGGAAGAAGAAGTTGGTTAATTTTACAATTACTGAGACCTGGAGGAAATAGTGAGATTCCCACGGTCATATCTTCATACATATGAGATTCAGGTTTCCAGACACTGACTCTACGAAATTTCATTTTGTGAACTTCCTTTTGCTGTGTACTTAATTATTAAAGTAGTCATCTTTATAATTAGTCTTATAATTCACTCTATTATCATTATTGTGGTTATAAATTACTGTTAACAATCACTGTTACAATATTGTTCATACTTCCAGAGAGCAGTCATTACTTTTTACAACCCTTATTTAAACTACCTGTATATCATCTCTATGAAACTCTGGGGATAATTAGTTCCATAAACTAATTGACAATTTTATCTGTTCCAAAAAGTGTCTCCTTCATGCTTCTAAAGTGTGCATGTGTGGATGTTGATAGAGATCAGTGGTATGGATGTTGATAGAGATTGGTAGAAGCAGAGACTAGGTTGCTATTTTTGTATGCTGAGACTTAATGAACCAAGTTTAGGCTCACATTCACTTTATCTATTTTATGAGATGAGACTTCACACTGATCCTTTTTAAATTTTTATATTTATTGCTCTAAAATAACATTTTTAGTCTATGAGCGTATCTATTCTGTAATCACTTTGATTTATTCTCCGAGCTTTTTTTTGTTCATATATACCTTTATGCGGGTGTGTTAACTACATACTAATTCAGTCTTAGGTACAGATTAATTAATCTACTCATTTATTTATTCAACAGATATTCATTGGATGTTGACTACATACTTGACACTAGAGATTAAAATTCTTCAAAGACTATGACTTCAAAGAATTTGTATTTAATAGAGAAAACAGAAAGGTAAAAAAAAAAAAAAGAAACCTACAAATGTCACAGTAGAGGAAAATACAGTGTGTTATGAAAGCATAATAATAGGACAAAATAAAATTTTGCTTGGGAATGTTATAAAAGAGTTTCTGTAACAGGAGGAAACTGAGTCATGTCTTGAAGTGTGAACAGGAGTTAACCTTCTGAAGATATGAGAAAGTGTTTCCAGCAGAAGAAAGAGGATATCCTAAGGTATGAAGTTGTAACCACATTATAAGCCTCACCTTACAAAGTTTGCTTTGTAACTGGACCACAGAATGTATATCATTAAATAATTAATTAGAACTGGAAAGAAAGAATGAGTAAAAATTATAGACTTGCGAAAACTACCATAAGAAATTTTGATTTAATGAATCCAGTGGAAAACTTCCCTTTAGTTCCAGAGATTAAGCTGTACTTTCTGTAAAACCAACAGCCATTCTACAGAAATGCTATCAACTTCCTGCCAATAACAACAACAATACCAACAAATATCTGTTTTCAACACAATAATGTACTATTTCATTTTACACAATGAGACATGTCTTAGCCTCTGCCCAAGTTAATCCATTTTTTCGACCTTTACTTTTCTTCGTAACTGCTAGTGACCTTGTTGCTTTCTGCAATACATCAATCCTTCCCAGCTACTGGATCATTCTCATCTCATCAAATTTACTACTTAACATGAACAAATAAGCAAATAAATAAATGTGAGAGAGGAAACAATCATTCTTGACAAAATTTTGACAGAAAAATATGGATAGAGTTCTTGGGATATGCACAACTGAAAATATTTATTGGTTCTCCTTTTCTGCCTGACAGCATGATGAGGGCATAAAAAATTTTTTAGCAAAGTTCAAAAGGCAGAATACAAGCTAAATAATACAAGCTTATATATCGTGATGAATATTGTTGATAATTGATAATCATCAAATTATCAATTTAACAGTTAATCGATAAATGTTACCCTCAATAATTTGGGCCAAAGTTCTGATTATATTCTTCTTAGAACACATGGACAATTTCAGAATTACATATCAAATAATAGAGTGGTGCTTATGTGTAAAATTCAGAGCTATAAATTATTAAACAGAAAAATGCAGTATCAATTCACTGAAAACTAAGGAAAGAAGAAAAGATAGTTTAAATGAGATGTTAATTCATTAGAAAATAAAAAATAAAATCATTTAAAAGTTTTAAATAAGTAACAAAGAACAGGACAATACATATATATGTATAATATGAATAAAAAAGCAAACAGTTCTATTTCTCATTTTACTTAATGTTCAGTTGTGACAAAAATGGAATGCTGGTTTGAGCTTGGGTAAGAGGGAATTTTTCAGAGCAGATTATTTTCCTCCATTACGGAATGAAACCAAAGCCCAAGATTGAAATTGTGAATAAGTATCCAATGTTCACAGACTAGAACTTCATAATTATAGTTATTATATATTGATATAAGTGACATATGTGATGTTACTCATATGATATATATCATATATCATGATATATTGCTACATCATATATATTTCATATATTTTATATATCATACATATGAATATACATCAATATATGTATATCTATATTATATATTCATGTATCTGATATAGCATATATATTCATATATAAGTGCATTATATATTATACACACATAAATGTATGTATTCATATATATGTGTATGTGTGTGTATATATGCACAAACATATATACTTTTCATTGTGTTAAAATATATAACATATACATACTATCTTATTGTGGTAAATATTTATAACCTAAAGTTTTCCTCTTAAAAAATGTTAATTTTATAGTATTGTTAACTATATACTCATTATTGAAAACAGATCTCTA
>NW_022325904.1:0-1127 GCF_002776525.5 Piliocolobus tephrosceles | reverse complement strand
GTGCCTGGCCCCAACATATATTTAATAATCTACATTGCAGAGAATTACATTAGGAACCATGTGTGGGGGACTTGCATTGTCTTACTTGTTCCCAAAAAAAAAAAAAAAAAAAATGAATAAAACTTAGAAAATGTTTACCTGATAAAAAATTAGAGTTTGAAAGAACAGATTTATGTGTGTGTGTGTGTGATGGAGTATAGCTCTGCTGCCCAGGCTGGAGTGCAGTGGCGTGATCTTGGCTCACTGCAACCTCTGCCTCCCGTATTCAACCGATTCTCCTGCCTCAGCCTCGCTTGAACCTGGGAGGCAGAGGTTGCAGTGAGCCAAGATCGTGCCACTGCACTCCAGCCTGGGGTGGAAAATAAGACTTGCACATAGTCAATGCAGTGATGAGAAGACCATAAGAAAAGTCTGTGTAAGAGAGGGCACAGGCATGACTTTGTTCTGTCCTCTCAGCCACATCCTGGCTGTGTGACCTTAAGCAAATTAACCCACCGACTACCACCATTCCTTCTGTTGGGAGGAGCCAAGTCTGTGGGAGTGGAAAAATCACTGAGAAGAAGCCAAACTCTAGGACCTTGCTGTAGAAAGGGCCTACACACCTTACTGTAGAAAGGGTCCTAGAGTTTGGCTTATTTTGGCTCCTGGGGATCACTGTGTTTCCTTGCAAACCATTCCTCCGGGCGCGGTGGCTCACACCTGTAATCCCAGCACTTTGGGAGGCCGAGGCAGGCAGATCATGAGGTCAGGAGTTCGATACCATCCTGACTAACATGGTGGAACCCTATCGCTACTAAAAATACAAAAATTGGCCAGGCGTGGTGGTGCACGCCTGTAATCCCAGCTACTCAGGAGGCTGAGGCAGGAGAATCACTTGAACCCGGGAGGCGGAGGTTGCAGTGAGCCGAGATCATGCCACTGTACTCCAGCCTGGACGGCAGAACTAGATTCCATCTTAAATCTGTTCTTTCAAACTCTAATTTTTTTTTTTTTTATCAGGTAAACACTTTCTAAATTTTATTCTTTTTAATTTTTTGGAACAAGTAGGACAGTTTACTTATTCAAAATGTAAACGGTTATAGTGAAAAGTTTTGCTCCTGCCCCTTTGCCCAACCACCAAGTTCACC
>NW_022325903.1:0-1127 GCF_002776525.5 Piliocolobus tephrosceles | reverse complement strand
GGTGAACTTGGTGGTTGGGCAAAGGGGCAGGAGCAAAACTTTTCACTATAACCGTTTACATTTTGAATAAGTAAACTGTCCTACTTGTTCCAAAAAATTAAAAAGAATAAAATTTAGAAAGTGTTTACCTGATAAAAAAAAAAAAAATTAGAGTTTGAAAGAACAGATTTAAGATGGAATCTAGTTCTGCCGTCCAGGCTGGAGTACAGTGGCATGATCTCGGCTCACTGCAACCTCCGCCTCCCGGGTTCAAGTGATTCTCCTGCCTCAGCCTCCTGAGTAGCTGGGATTACAGGCGTGCACCACCACGCCTGGCCAATTTTTGTATTTTTAGTAGCGATAGGGTTCCACCATGTTAGTCAGGATGGTATCGAACTCCTGACCTCATGATCTGCCTGCCTCGGCCTCCCAAAGTGCTGGGATTACAGGTGTGAGCCACCGCGCCCGGAGGAATGGTTTGCAAGGAAACACAGTGATCCCCAGGAGCCAAAATAAGCCAAACTCTAGGACCCTTTCTACAGTAAGGTGTGTAGGCCCTTTCTACAGCAAGGTCCTAGAGTTTGGCTTCTTCTCAGTGATTTTTCCACTCCCACAGACTTGGCTCCTCCCAACAGAAGGAATGGTGGTAGTCGGTGGGTTAATTTGCTTAAGGTCACACAGCCAGGATGTGGCTGAGAGGACAGAACAAAGTCATGCCTGTGCCCTCTCTTACACAGACTTTTCTTATGGTCTTCTCATCACTGCATTGACTATGTGCAAGTCTTATTTTCCACCCCAGGCTGGAGTGCAGTGGCACGATCTTGGCTCACTGCAACCTCTGCCTCCCAGGTTCAAGCGAGGCTGAGGCAGGAGAATCGGTTGAATACGGGAGGCAGAGGTTGCAGTGAGCCAAGATCACGCCACTGCACTCCAGCCTGGGCAGCAGAGCTATACTCCATCACACACACACACACATAAATCTGTTCTTTCAAACTCTAATTTTTTATCAGGTAAACATTTTCTAAGTTTTATTCATTTTTTTTTTTTTTTTTTTTGGGAACAAGTAAGACAATGCAAGTCCCCCACACATGGTTCCTAATGTAATTCTCTGCAATGTAGATTATTAAATATATGTTGGGGCCAGGCAC
>NW_022325902.1:0-1127 GCF_002776525.5 Piliocolobus tephrosceles | reverse complement strand
GTGCCTGGCCCCAACATATATTTAATAATCTACATTGCAGAGAATTACATTAGGAACCATGTGTGGGGGACTTGCATTGTCTTACTTGTTCCCAAAAAAAAAAAAAAAAAAAATGAATAAAACTTAGAAAATGTTTACCTGATAAAAAATTAGAGTTTGAAAGAACAGATTTATGTGTGTGTGTGTGTGATGGAGTATAGCTCTGCTGCCCAGGCTGGAGTGCAGTGGCGTGATCTTGGCTCACTGCAACCTCTGCCTCCCGTATTCAACCGATTCTCCTGCCTCAGCCTCGCTTGAACCTGGGAGGCAGAGGTTGCAGTGAGCCAAGATCGTGCCACTGCACTCCAGCCTGGGGTGGAAAATAAGACTTGCACATAGTCAATGCAGTGATGAGAAGACCATAAGAAAAGTCTGTGTAAGAGAGGGCACAGGCATGACTTTGTTCTGTCCTCTCAGCCACATCCTGGCTGTGTGACCTTAAGCAAATTAACCCACCGACTACCACCATTCCTTCTGTTGGGAGGAGCCAAGTCTGTGGGAGTGGAAAAATCACTGAGAAGAAGCCAAACTCTAGGACCTTGCTGTAGAAAGGGCCTACACACCTTACTGTAGAAAGGGTCCTAGAGTTTGGCTTATTTTGGCTCCTGGGGATCACTGTGTTTCCTTGCAAACCATTCCTCTGGGCGCGGTGGCTCACACCTGTAATCCCAGCACTTTGGGAGGCCGAGGCAGGCAGATCATGAGGTCAGGAGTTCGATACCATCCTGACTAACATGGTGGAACCCTATCGCTACTAAAAATACAAAAATTGGCCAGGCGTGGTGGTGCACGCCTGTAATCCCAGCTACTCAGGAGGCTGAGGCAGGAGAATCACTTGAACCCGGGAGGCGGAGGTTGCAGTGAGCCGAGATCATGCCACTGTACTCCAGCCTGGACGGCAGAACTAGATTCCATCTTAAATCTGTTCTTTCAAACTCTAATTTTTTTTTTTTTTATCAGGTAAACACTTTCTAAATTTTATTCTTTTTAATTTTTTGGAACAAGTAGGACAGTTTACTTATTCAAAATGTAAACGGTTATAGTGAAAAGTTTTGCTCCTGCCCCTTTGCCCAACCACCAAGTTCACC
>NW_022325901.1:0-1127 GCF_002776525.5 Piliocolobus tephrosceles | reverse complement strand
GGTGAACTTGGTGGTTGGGCAAAGGGGCAGGAGCAAAACTTTTCACTATAACCGTTTACATTTTGAATAAGTAAACTGTCCTACTTGTTCCAAAAAATTAAAAAGAATAAAATTTAGAAAGTGTTTACCTGATAAAAAAAAAAAAAATTAGAGTTTGAAAGAACAGATTTAAGATGGAATCTAGTTCTGCCGTCCAGGCTGGAGTACAGTGGCATGATCTCGGCTCACTGCAACCTCCGCCTCCCGGGTTCAAGTGATTCTCCTGCCTCAGCCTCCTGAGTAGCTGGGATTACAGGCGTGCACCACCACGCCTGGCCAATTTTTGTATTTTTAGTAGCGATAGGGTTCCACCATGTTAGTCAGGATGGTATCGAACTCCTGACCTCATGATCTGCCTGCCTCGGCCTCCCAAAGTGCTGGGATTACAGGTGTGAGCCACCGCGCCCAGAGGAATGGTTTGCAAGGAAACACAGTGATCCCCAGGAGCCAAAATAAGCCAAACTCTAGGACCCTTTCTACAGTAAGGTGTGTAGGCCCTTTCTACAGCAAGGTCCTAGAGTTTGGCTTCTTCTCAGTGATTTTTCCACTCCCACAGACTTGGCTCCTCCCAACAGAAGGAATGGTGGTAGTCGGTGGGTTAATTTGCTTAAGGTCACACAGCCAGGATGTGGCTGAGAGGACAGAACAAAGTCATGCCTGTGCCCTCTCTTACACAGACTTTTCTTATGGTCTTCTCATCACTGCATTGACTATGTGCAAGTCTTATTTTCCACCCCAGGCTGGAGTGCAGTGGCACGATCTTGGCTCACTGCAACCTCTGCCTCCCAGGTTCAAGCGAGGCTGAGGCAGGAGAATCGGTTGAATACGGGAGGCAGAGGTTGCAGTGAGCCAAGATCACGCCACTGCACTCCAGCCTGGGCAGCAGAGCTATACTCCATCACACACACACACACATAAATCTGTTCTTTCAAACTCTAATTTTTTATCAGGTAAACATTTTCTAAGTTTTATTCATTTTTTTTTTTTTTTTTTTTGGGAACAAGTAAGACAATGCAAGTCCCCCACACATGGTTCCTAATGTAATTCTCTGCAATGTAGATTATTAAATATATGTTGGGGCCAGGCAC
>NW_022325900.1:0-1354 GCF_002776525.5 Piliocolobus tephrosceles | reverse complement strand
TTACCTTCAGGCGGACGTCTCCGTCCTGAAGGGGTCTCCCGAGCCACTTGGTGGCTCCAAATGGACCTCGGACCTGCACAGGATTTTGGGCGAGGGAGGTAAAGAGGAGAGACAAGGGCACTTACCCCAGAGAGGCCATGAGAGTGAGGGAAGCGGGTCTCAGGTCCTGGTCCGTCTGTGGCGTGGGAGCAGGAGGAGGTTCCTCAACCCCTAGAGGCCTGAGGAGGGGTCTCCTCCCGGGTCTTCGGCACCAACTGATTTGTTTTTCTAAGACCAGCCGAGCGGGCACAAAAGAACCAGCGACCAGGCAAGGGTAGGAGCAAAACTGCACATTTATTTTTGGTAACCTAAGGTGTGTGGAGAAGTCTGTCGGCCTCTGGCAAAGGAGGCCGGCAGAATCCCCCGGTGGGGCTCTCGGACGGACTTCCCGCAGTCCCGACATCCCGACAGCAGTGGGGCTGTGAGAAGACCGCGCGGCTCTCTGGCCGAGAGTGGCTTTTCTAGGAGTGGGAGGGCAATAGGCGGGGCACGGGCGTGTTGGGGGGTGTTCCACAGGTGCGACCAGGTAAATCTTGGTCTCTTTGGATTGACGTCACCTGGCGCATGCCCAGTTGGTCTGCACCTTCCCGGGTCGCCGGCTGCATTTTCGCGCGCAGGAAGAGTTGGTGGTGAAGAAGAACCCGGAAGTGCACCATCTTGCCTCCGTTCGTCCAAACACCACCATTCCTTCTGTTGGGAGGAGCCAAGTCTGTGGGAGTGGAAAAATCAATGAGAAGAAGCCAAACTCTAGGACCTTGCTGTAGAAAGGGCCTACACACCTTACTGTAGAAAGGGTCCTAGAGTTTGGCTTATTTTGGCTCCTGGGGATCACTGTGTTTCCTTGCAAACCATTCCTCTGGGCGCGGTGGCTCACACCTGTAATCCCAGCACTTTGGGAGGCCGAGGCAGGCAGATCATGAGGTCAGGAGTTCGAGACCATCCTGACTAACATGGTGAAACCCTATCACTACTAAAAATACAAAAATTAGCCGGGCGTGGTGGTGCACGCCTGTAATCCCAGCTACTCAGGAGGCTGAGGCAGGAGAATCACTTGAACCTGGGAGGCAGAGGTTGCAGTGAGCTGAGATCACGCCATTGTACTCCAGCCTGGACGGCAGAACTAGATTCCATCTCACACAAAAAAACAAAATCTGTTCTTTCAAACTCTATTTTTTTTTTTTTATCAGGTAAACACTTTCTAAGTTTTATTATTTTTATTTTTTTGGAACAAGTAAGACAGTTTACTTATTCAAAATGTAAACGGTTACAGTGAAAAGTTTTGCTCCTGCCCCTTTGCCCAACCACCAAGTTCACC